>NC_030439.2:7120342-7240342 GCF_001660625.3 Ictalurus punctatus | reverse complement strand
GAAATTGGCTGTTAAGAACTACTAGTGCACTAGCATGGAGACGTGAAGCTAGTATTTCTACAGGGTTTCCCCAAAGTCTCCATACATAGGGGAAATTAACACCTTTTAGCGAAATGTAACTTTATGTACAAAACATGCTCTACATGATTTCCATTTCTTTGTAAACAGACACAGAGTCGTCTCTCACAAATTTGGCTCCAAGTTTGCCAACAGTGTCGTGTGTGATGTCCTAGCCACGTTCATCACAACCTTGCGACAGCTTCCCGACCCAGCCGTGAGAATGATTTTAATATGCTCTTCTCCTGTCAAAGACATTCTTAAATACTATCTGAAAAATATATAAATATAATATAAACTAAGTATGAAAACTTTTGGAGGACATTTTGCTAAAAAGCGTTAATTTCCCCCTGTGTATGGAAACTTTTGGGGCGCCCTGTAGTCCTCACCGTTTACTAGATCTAGGATGGGTGCAATGCTGGTGCATTTATGAGTTTTTCTTAGAATAAGTGGTTAAAATGTAGATAGGAACACTTCCAAAATTAGAGGTAGCAGGAAGCTGATGTTATCTGATCTCTATCACACCTTCTACATGACATCACATCTGAGAAGTTAAAGTTAACCGTATTCGTTTTGAATCTCCTTCTCGAGCCGCTGATGTAAACGGAGCCCTGATGGACAGCAATCTTCCTTTAGCATGTAATTAAGAAGTTGACATCTGGTTTAGAAATAGCAAATTCGTCATGATGAGGTATAACAAGAATCGAAAAGTTTTCACTCTGAAAAGGTGTTAGATGCCTGGGACACTCTGACTCAGAATGAAAATAGACCTAATTTTTCCAAGAAACACAACTGTTTCTACACATATGAAACCATTTACTTTCCCCCAGTCTCCTAAATGTTCATTATTTGCCATTAATCTTATAGGCAGAACCATTTAATCAAACAAGACATGGCATCGAGCGATCAGCTTACGTTTAGATTTCCACGCTCCTAAAGCATTCGTTGTGTTTACTCCGCATTGGCGGCGTTTGAGCCGAGTGAGGGATATTTGTGCGTCGTGAAATAAAGCAACCGACAGCGATTCAGCCTATGCTCCTGTTCTAGTCAGACTGTGTTGAGTCATTGTGTGGTCCAACTCTTTGACGCTTCGCTGCAGAAGCAGTCACAACAGACCCCGAGGCCCTAATTATAGATGAGAATTTGAAGTACGGATGAGAACGGAAAACAAACTATGTTCCCTAAAAGCTGTTCTCAGGGTGTAGCCATAATACTGACCAACAATAATGACTTCAAACCATTATTACACCAAGTGATGCATTTAAAGCACACCACTGTGTGTGTGTGTGTGTGTGTGTGTGTGTGTGTGTGTGTGTGTGTGTGTGTGTGTGTGTGTGTGTGTGTGTGTGTGTGTGTGTGTGTGTGTGACAGAGAGAGAGAGAGAGAGAGTGACATCCTGTTGTTCACACTTGGCAACGGTTTCAGCAGTACATACTATCTAATATGTCTAATCTCTACCTTCTATTTCAGTCTCAGGGGAGCCACATGAGTCTCACACATGCCAGTTTCATGCACCAAGTCAAAAAAGGTGCTAAACCTTATCTCAAACCATCTAGATAAAATAATCTGCTGAGCTGATACACTCCCAAGCAGAGCCCATAATAACTACTTTGGTCCATTTCTGTGTTGTGGCTGAGGAGACTAATGCCAACACGTCTGATGCTCTGTGACTACCAGACGAACTTGTTATCACGACGCCTCTTTTCAGCCCCTCATTTTTCAGCAAAATGTGAACTGTCTGTGTTCTGCACAGCCCTAATTCTGAAATACAGTTTGGACCAGTAGATATTTAGGTAACAGGACTTAATGTTGTTCTGCTTATCTTTCAGACTAAAATATGCTCCCATACTACTGTTCTACTCATGAGAACATCAAAAGTTTACACACGCTTGATTATTAATACTGTGTGTCGTTACCTGGATGATCACTGACATGATGTGTTTATGTTTTATGAGAGTTGTTCATGAGTTCCTTGTTTGTCCTGAGCAATTAAACTGCCCACTGTTCTTCAGAAAAATCCTCCAGGTCCTGCACATTCTTCACTTTTCCAGCATCTTCTGCATATTTGACCCCTTTCCAACAGAGACTATATGATGTAGAGATCCATCTTTTCACACCGAGGACGACTGAGGGACTCTGAGGGACCAACTATTGCAAAAGGTGCACACATTCACTGATGCTCAAGAAGGCAAAACAATACATTAAGAGCCAGGGGGGTGTAAACTTTTCAACAAGATGATCGGTGTAAATTGTTATTTTGTTTAAAGATCTTATTTATTTTCATTTACTCCTGCCCTTCAGAAACTACATAAGATATTTACATGTTTCCCCAGAAGACAAAATAACAATTTACACTGATCATCAGTTAAAAGTTTTATAAGGAAATTTGCTGGTAAGTTTTAGCACCTTAGAATATGTGCAACAGTTCTTCTCGAGACTTGAACTGTCACACTTGCTTCTTTTCTTTGCATGCAAAACTGAGCAGCCTTTTCATGTTTTTTTTTTTTTTTTTTTTTTTGTCTGAAAAGTGGTCTGTTATGTAATATGTTGCTTTCTTTACTAACATACAATTTCATTTTTTCTTACAAATCTTACAAAAGTAATGCTTGGAGATACAAAATGTTTTTGTGCAGAAGTCATAAAGACTTTTATTCAGTACTGTATGTCTATGTCAAAAGCCAAATTCCTTATCTTACATCACTCGAAAACTATTCTTGTTATAAGCTCAACAAATATTGGTATAGAATTAACTTTGCTATCGCTACATGACCTGGAAAACATCACTGGAAACCTGCTCATGAGAGGAGGAACATGCTTCTTGTCCAAGTAAAGATCACACAAGATCTCCAGTCTGTGGTTTTTGGCACAGTTTTTGTTTGATGACTTTACTATCTGTCCTCTTCTAGTGGAAAAATGATGGCTGGGATTTAATATTGCTGTTTGCACTTTGCTTTGGACAAGACCAGACTGACAAAGAAGTCTACTAAAACATGTCTTTATACATCTAGCAATAATTATATGTTCGGTTACGTGTCGTTTTATATGGATTTGTTTTGCTGGACTTCTACAAAAGATCTCTCCTAAATGGTTTTGAAATCAAACAATGCACAAGGAAGTCTGGTCAACCCCGTGTATTTAAACTGTGGTCACATGTGGAACGGCATGTCCCCCCCCCTGCCATTTTTCCATCACTATGTAGATGCTGGTTCATACACTGTTACGTTTCAGTGTTTTCTTTAGTCAGTCCAGAGAGTCAGGTTCATTTCCTGTTTCAGCGAGTGTTTAAATATGCATCGAGTGTGAAATGAGAGGAAAGGTAAAACACAGACACATGTATAGTTTTCTCAGCGGGTATACCGTTTTTATTCGAAAGCTAATGCACAGTTACCACAGTGGAGTACAGCAGTAACTCCATCAGGACGTTAATCCCTGAGTGAAAAGCATTTGTACAATTGGAGAATCCAGATACTGGAGGATAAATTACAGCCATTAGCACAATTCTAAGCAATACAAAAAAAACAACAACAAGCAGACCTCAGAACCATGTCTGATCCACAGGTGAAAGCATAATACCATCTAAACGACTATGTACAATTTTTTTTTTAACATGGCACAGTAAAATAAGATACTGCTTTAAAATAACGTACAGTCTACCCAATGTGGGTCATTGCAAAAAAAAAAATTATGATAATAGTAATAAACAGAGAAAGCCTCTGTAAGGGCACACTGCCATTGCTCATATAAAGTTTTATCATGACAGCTATATGATTTCAAGAGTAGACACCCCTAAATGACACAGGAATGTGGAGCAGGCCAGGTACACTGTAATACTCAAACATGTTGTAGATTTTGTCGATTGTTTTTGACTCGTTGGAATCGAATACAAAAAATTGGCCGAGGTCATGCTGGCAGGTCTGGTCCACTTACGAAACATTAGCAAGAAACCCTTTACAAGAGCAATGAGCAGTTCATTCAACCAAGCTGTGCAACTTTCCATGAAACATATCTCAGAGTAAAGCTAACAAATCAAGAAATTCTCATTTAAAAAAAAAAAAAAAAAAAAAAAAAAAAAAAAAATTTGCCAAGATTGTTTGAATGCAAGTAATGGCATTGGAAATATAAATCATTTCTTAATGATTACGTTAAGTTGCATCACACAGCTTCGAGGCCCGTCATCACAATCATTTTCAGAACAGTAAGGGAGAAAAGTGCTTCATCCTAATGTACTACAGATGCAAACAAATCTGATGGCACATATGGAAATTGCCTTTTGCCAGCACAAATTATATAATAAATTATCAGCTCATCAGCTTATACAAAGGTAATAGCAATAGTGTAAACGCTGAAGCTGAAAATGAAACTAACAACGGAATTACCCTTCATCTAATTATGTCATCCGGAGTCCTTTACAACTTAATAAAGCACTCGCATTTAAATAAATCGCTCTTTCAGGCTTGTTACTTCAGACCTGAAGTTAAAATCCTGAATTGCATTTGGAAAACGAATTTAAAAAATTTTAAAAAAAAAGAGAAGATTTTATATGTACTAAGCATAGTAAAGCTGGCAGAAAGAAAGGCATGGACATAGTATAATAGAAAAGACATTCTATGAGAATTGCAATAAATACAAGCAACATGAAGGACGCAAGCACTGCTGATTGCCTGTGAAGCTTGGTGCTGAAAGCCTGTTTTCCTGATGGACCGTGGGCCCCACTGCTTGGTACACAGACAGGAAGCTCACGCACCAGGCAGGAAGGAAATGTCCGTAGACAGGCCGCACAGCAGCCCAGTTAAAAAAAAAAAAAACAACAAAAAAAAAAAACACACGAGAGGCCGCGTTGCACTGCAATGTCAAATAAAGCAGCCACATGGGCCAATACCACGCTGGTCCCTAGTGCCTTTCAGATACTGAGGCTCAGTCGGGACGAGGATACAAGAGAGGAGCTGGTTGCCTTAATAGGTAACCTGAGGAGGACACCACGGAGTATCCGGGTAGAGCAGACAGTGCACAGACTTAAACCTGCAAGAGAGACAAATGAATTTGAATTCAACCTAAATAACTCTGAATTAGTCCCAAGTGGCATATTTTTGCAACATTTAAAGAACTCTTACCTGGATGGGTCCTCCTGAACCGGGAAAACTCCTTTCATGTTGATTATATTCCTCTTGTTCTCAAACATACCATAACTCAGTGTAATCTGAAACAGAGACAAATACGAGTTGAAATTACAACTGGGCATCCGTCACAGGTCAGTTTGCTTAAAGTAAAAGTCTCATAAACACACCTGTTTGTGTACTTCCGATTGGGACACCTGTTGCAGGTTCTCCAGATGCGAGTGGAACAGGTTACTGCGTGTCAGTGGAACCCCCAGAACCGACTCGATGATGTAGCCGATGGTGCAGTCGTCCGGTAGACGGATCTTCTCTGCGGTGTTCATGAAATGACCACCACTGGAAAAGAAACAGGATTTACAGGTCAACTTATGACCATTTACTGGATAAAAACAGAAAGGTTTATATAGATACATGAATGCAAACCCAACAGGTACCCTAACCCTAAAATATGTATATGTATATGTATGTATATATGTGTATATATATATATATATATATATATATATATATATATATATATATATATATATATATATATATATATACATATATACATATATACATATATACATACATACATACATACATACATACATACATACATACACACACACACACACACACACACACACACACATCTGACCTTGCCCAAGGGCTCATTTTCAGAGCCAGACCACGGCTAACGCAGAAACCAGCTCCTCCAGTGGCAAACCAAAAATTCACGGGTCGCTGAAAAGAAAGGACCGGTTTGAGCATTATTTGGCTTCACATCAATCAGAACTGATATTTATCCCAAGAAGTCTTTAGCTACTTACCATCTTGTTGTCACCGAGTCTCTCTGTAGCCTCAATGGGCCTGTCCAGGCTGGGTTTGCCAATGTACAAGTCCTGAGTATGAGGGTATAGAGAGAGCAGCTTGACAAGTGTCTTGACGTTCATGTAGTTGTCATCATCCACATGGCAGAACCATCTGAAGAAGAAAGCGATGTTATTAAAGGCACAGAGAAGTTTGCCAGATTGACAAGGGTGTGTTGAAAAAAAACTGCCACACTTACTTTTTTCCTGATTCGATAAACTTGTCGTACTCCACAGCCATCTTGCAGGACAGAGCCTGGCGACTGTGAGCAGCAGAGCAGTTGGTGTTGATGACATGGTTTCCTGCATGGAACGAGAGGGTAGATCTGGGTCAGTGCACACACAATACCCCTCAAACCATTCATCAGTTCGCAAAGTCCTATCTCTTGACTAATGCACATCACTTCAGGCCAAGAGTGATCAGGAATCACTGTACAACTCTTTATACCATTTGGCTTGGAGCTCAGAGCAAGATGTTCATGGGGATTATATGGCTGCTTTCAACTGGTTCCAACTTTCAACAACCAGGAATGCCTGCCCTTGCTGGGGTCACAGCGTTCATATCGAGACTGTACTCACCCATTTTCTTTTTCAGCTCCTCATCCTCGCCATCTGTGAAGATGTACGTCTGAGGAAACAAAGAACATAAAACGGTCAGCTCTATTTTTGGCGATCCGTCATGGAATCAATACAACAAAGATAACGCATAACAGGAACTGGCTTGGTCTAAATGTGTCTTTGTGTGCTATTTATTTCATACAGGCTGATTGGGAGTCATTGTCTGCGTTTTAAACCATGGAAAACTTTGGTGGTTAAACAAGCCAAGCTCTACCCCACTGCATAAAAGAGGCCTTGTTGCTGCTTTTGAAGCTCTCCATGGCAACTGCTCCAGAACCCCAAAGTATCCCAGACACAGAACAAAGAGAGAGGACAGCAACCTACCCCACCCACCCCCATAACACCCCCCCCACCACCATGCCATTTTACAAGCCCACCATAGCCACCATATTAATTCTCTATCCTCAGACCCCCCCCCCCTTATCCACTTCACATGTCTAAATGGCATACAATTATTTAAGAGGCTGCACATGTGAAATTAATCCACAGATCATGCAAGCTGGAAAGGAGAGTGACAGAAAGACTCGAGGTTTCATTCTCAGGTCAAGATAGAAGCCATTACGCATGCAGCTGCAGTGCATTCAGACTGAGGTGTGATCCTGCCCCTGTTTTAAGAGAGGATGGTGGGAGGAGAAGGGCTGGATTAGACACTCTTTATGGAAGATAAGACAGAGCAGGTGCTCGGCAGCGGCAGGAAGGCTGGGTCTAAAGGCGCCTCGCTGCCACACTCCTCACACAGCCGGATGAAAGAGTGTCCACCGTTAACCTGTTTACACTGCAGTTGAGGTGAGACAACACCTGCCACCTGCTGCTTTATCACAGCCACGTGTCAGAACAGGCCTGCCTGGCCATGGCCTCCTAAACACACACACACACACACACACACACACGCTCTAACTGCGGTCTAATTGACTCCACTGTTGCTTGGCCTTTGTGCTCAGTTTGTCAAAAACAGCCTGAACTCATGCCAGAAGGTAGCTTTGTCAAACGTCCTGCTCTGCATAAACACACACACACACACACACACACACACACACACACACACACACACACACACACTTTCCTTTCTGCCATGGCTTTTATTTTCTTTTAACCTTTTAAACATTTGATTGGTTTGCAGAGCAAACTTTGAGCAGATGTTCAGCGGGAGATGCTGGAGTCCAGTGCCCACTGCCTCTGTTTGTACAGCGAGGGCTGGCTGCTGAAGGATCAGAGGCCACTGCTGTTTGCGTTCAGTTCCTCTGAAAAGCCCGGCTAATCACAGAAGCAGCTGCCAGAACTAGCTACTAACAGACAGCCCAGAAAACAGAAAAGAAACCTCAGAGCTGATTAGTATGTGTGAGCCCCTGTCTTTGTGCATGTCTGTGTGGCCATTTACCCCTAATTCACTTCCATCAACACCCACACCTCCCTTTCGTACCATTCTCTGGCCGGCTCTCGCCGAACAATGCAGAGTGTTTTGAAGATGACTGAAGCCCTCGCTGGGGGGAAACTAGAAATATGTTTGGCTTCATTTGCATACAGCTGCAGTGGTTAACTAAAAAAGCGGTTTCCCCATAGCAAGCCCTTTGTTCTTGGATTCTCCCTTTACCTGAACTATCCAATTATCAAAGACATTTTAAGCCAGACACCAAGTGATGATTCATGACAGCTTGTTTTCTCATGTACGGATGCAGACTCCTAACTTTGGAATATACCTTATTTTACACCGTATTATTCCAGGTAAAACAAAACAAACCTAGGGAGTTTCTGGAGATGTATATGGATTCCAAATAAGATCTGGGGAGCCCAGAGAGGCCCTCCCCATCTCCAGAGCTGGCGTTGAACAGAGAGAGAGCAAGGAGCCTGGCTGGCTGTCTCCAGCTCCCCGGGAAGGAAACAAACAGACGCTCCTCCCTCCATTAGCCACCCGCACAGGCTGCTTTCCGGCCTGTGCCAGGGTGAACCACAGTCTACTACCACCCCTTTCCCTTTATTTAAAACGACTGAACAGGAAAATGAGAAATGGATTAATATAGATACCTGAAAAAAACGACATGTACAGTAGTATGTGGTCAAGGTATAGCTTTTTATGTTAAATAATGGAGGTAATAACTCAGGGTGTGTGTGTGTGTGTGTGTGTGTGTGTGTGTGTAACTGGACACCGGACAGTACACTATAGGCAAAACTCTCTTTTTATTGTTGTAGAGTTCACTCACTGAGGGAAGCTCCATTGTTCCAGGGGGGAAATTTAGAGAAACACCGGAAACCAGGAGCTGTGGTCTGAAACAATCCTAGCAGCAGTGAATCAGACCGAAAGAATAACACTATTCCGAGGAACAGACTTCTCGAAAATGATTGCCATGTATCATCTATCCCATTGTGATAAAAATGATAGGACTTTGTGTTCCACCTACAGGACAATTGGCGTAAAAGCTTTTCTAGTTAAGGGCTTTTGAAAACATAACTAACAACTGAGGTCTGATTTCTAAAAGAAAAAAAAATAAAGATCTCTGAAAGCAAGGACATCAGAGAAGAATGGGGTAGGATTGATCAAACCTTATCTGGAAAAAAGTTCTGGTTCCCAGCCGGTCTGGGACACTCACGGGTACAGTATCAACATAATGACTTGATTGGATCTATCCGCATTATTTACATGTAAACAGTGCTGCAGCGGGAACTATTCGTCACCCATACAGGAGTGCACAAAGCATGACACAATGCGACTAGAGATGGCTCACAGCACTCACTAAAGCTAGATATGTCTCAGGATACAATCACAGGCCCACATGGCCCTGTTCATCATGCTTTCCAAACTGGTAGCCTCCCCTGACATATGCTATGTAGTTCCCATGCTACACAATGCATGGCCAACTCTAAACACCGGCCTTTTCATTGTTGCTAGAAAAGACCTTGGGCTAATCCCAAAACAGTTCAGATGACAATTACTGGGATTTCACATGCCAAGGTGTTGCAGGGCCCAACGCTGAAATGTCCTTAATGCAAACACCCATATGTACACACTGGGAATCTGAGGATTCATTAGCACTCAGTCTATTGTTCTCTCAGGCCAGGCCACCTGGCACCCATTCTCTAGGAACTCCCACTTGTATTTGGGCTTGTTTTGGTCTTTTATGACCGCAGCGCTCTCTAGCAGCTGTCCACATTAGGAGCATTCTGTTAACTCTCTCTGCTGCCAACTTAACTTGCATCACTCACTGACTGTGCAGAACAGAATCAGTGGGAACCAAGATTCACTTTGGAAAGCACCTCTAAGCACGGACAGACGTTGGGATACGAAAACATGAAAAACTGAGCTAGACTTCTTATCTGAGCTCCTGTGTGCTCTTATTCAGCTCATTACTCGCACAACGTAGAGAACCTGCTAGCCCAGGGAGCCTAATCTGTCTGTAGTTTTCATGCTCTTGGAAACCTTGAAACGTTCTTTGTTCTGAGCGAGATAAAGAATGAGGCTGAAAGCGTAAAAGAATAAGAAAGACTGTATCTATTGCCCTGACAACCATATTCAAATGACTGATCAAAGCAGCGGTGTTCTCGAGCTTGGAAACAAATCTCAGGATGCATATTTCGACAATGTGTGAGGCGAATTAAAATGACTTTTGCTCAAGAATGCATGACAATTCTCAGTGGTGGATAAAATCACTTTGACTGTTCATGGTTTGGTCCTGCCAAGTATGCTTTTGTGGCCCACTATAAAAGAGACTCGTTTCTCAGAACCGCGTTTTCACACTGTGCGTCACTTGGCATGCTCCTCAGATCCCTGAAACTTGCCTATAGATCCTGAGCCTTTGTCTTAACGAAGCCTTGCTTTTTGTTCCCCACTGTGCAGGCCTGCCTGATCCGGCCACTGCCTTGGATCCTTGGTTCCCATGGAGAGTGGGAAGCAAACGCCTGGGAAAGCTTTTCTTTGCCCTTCAGAAGGATGCTTTGTTAGCCCTGGAAAGAGGGACAGCCCAGAGGCCGGAGCCATGATGCATCCCGGCCTTGTGCATTCACAGGGACAGCTACAAACAATTGGGGGGGGGGGGTTAGGGTGTAGAGGGAACCACAGAAGAGGAGGGAGTGCAGTGGGGACTGTTCTATGTATTATGTGTCTCTTAAAGGTTCTGATCCAGCCAGATGGAAAAAAAAAAAAAAAAAAAAAACCCTACGGAATCAGAGATCAGTGGGAATTTTACAATGTCCTTATTTGCAAGTTCACAGAGTATTGGAGGAGGTTGAACTGCCAAAGATGAGGGGTACATATAGCATTAATCCTACCCACTTAAACCTTACAAATAAGACTCTTCACATGAAGGGTTAAGAAGAACATGTGTTAGGCAAGATTAGAAATACGCCTGAGACAAGACTTACCTGTTGCACGTTCCTTGAAATCCAGGTTTCCAGCAGCAGATCAAGCCGTGGCTGGTGGAACTTCTTGGTGGTCTTCACGGCGATGAAGAGGTCCTCAGGACGCAGCTCTTCAGCCGGCGCGCTGGACGGAGCGCCCGCGACCGCCGCGGTGGGTTTCTCCGCATCTCTCCTGCTCCGCGTCAGTTTGGAAAAATAGGCGGAAAATCCCTTCTTTCCTCCTCCTCCGTCCTGCGCTGCTGCTGCTTGGTCGCTCTGCACTCCTCCATCCACCTCCAACTCGGCAACACTCTGTAAGGTGCGCATCCCCACCTCCGCGTCACCGTGCGCGTCACCGTGCGCGCTGCTGCTGCTGCGCTGCTGCTGCTGAGCGACCACCACAAGCAGCGCCGCGCAGGTGACGGCTGCTCCGACTGCACAGAGCACAGTTTTCCTGCTGGAACTTTTTAACATGTTGATAAGAACTCTAAAACCAAGCTGTACTCCTCCGCGATGACCACCGCATAACACACTGTGTCAACCCTGTCCCTATTGAAGCACTCGGGGGAAAAATTCGCAGAGGCGCCTGTGAGGCTTTTTTATAAGCTGCCTGTGAAGTAAACCACGCCCATGTGGGCGGGTCTAAAGTGGATGTCGAGCGGGAAGTACCGCGGGTGCTTGGCAGTGGAAGGACTCTGTAACGACACCCGCCCACACACACTATTGTCGAGGCAACTGGGGGCAAATAAACCCCACTCAAGCCTAACCCCCCTCAACCACAGGCTTCTGCAGAGATCCAGAAACGTTTTATTTATTGCAGAAAACTATATTGAAGTAATTGCATTACTATATAATCAAGTTATAATTGTAACATTAAGAACATTACTCAGTGTATTCAGATTTATTCATTGGAGTCATTACAGCTTTTTATTTTCACCCCAGAACCCAAACCACTTATACTCTGTTAAAGAGATTTCAAATATTCTGTAGCCTATAAAACACTTTACTAATAGTCTGATTGTATATATATTTGTTTGTTTGTTTGTCAATTGTTGAGCTTTAGAATAAAAAAAAAATGGACACATGAAGAACAAACACCTTAGTGTGACACATTAGTATATTAGTAAATATAGGGTGTCTTAAAAGTCTCCATACGTAGGGGACTGTGTTTGTGGGTTGTGTCTTCGTCAGCGGATGCTCGTAGACGTCCACTTCTTCTCGGTCGGTCCACAACACTTCCAGTCTTTTTGAATTTGATTATAAGTTTGATGACAGTGTCGTGTGTGATGTGCTCGCCATGTTTCCTGTTAAACTCCATTGCAATCTTGCAACAGCTTCCCGATCCAGCTGTGAGAACGATTTCCATACGTTCTTCTTTTGTCAAAGAAGTCGTTCTTAAAGGCTGTCTGAAAAAAACAAAACATATATAATATAAACTTAATGAAAAATGTTGGAAGACATTTTGCTAAAAAGTGTTCATTTTCCTTTGAGGCTTTTGGGACACCAAAACAATTGAAGTTTAACAATAGAGATTTCCACCATCACCATGTCAGACCCCTGGGGGTCCCCAGGCCTCCCTTTGAACCATAGGTCTATAGTGTTGTATTGTGTCATGCAATGGGATTTGGAAACGTCCATAGTCTGAGGACACACTGTGTTTATATTACATTCTTCTTGCACATATGTTGGAGTCCAAAAGTCTGAGAGCACTAGTGAAAATGCTTCTATTTTTCGATTTTCATTACAAATGATATTATTGAAAACAACTCGAGTGAAAAGTAGACTCTTTGAATGTTTACATGACTTTTAGAGTTTCTTAGTATTTGGTTCGTCCACTTTTTTTCTTTAATGACCGTGTGCACTCGGTCTGGCATGGACTCTACAGGTTTGTGCAAAAACTGATGATCCATTTTAGATCAAATAGATCTGAGTTTTGTCTGAACACGTTCTTCAACAGAAGAAAGCAGTTAACATGGTCAATATCAGACATTTGCTTAGATTTAAATAGGGACACAATGGTGCAGAATACTGAATATTATATATTTCATTCTTAGTTTTAAATATTACAAAATTCTAAAACCTTCAGATTATTTCTAATTTTAAATGAAATAAATAAATAAATAAATAAATACATAAATAAACAAATAAATAAAATCCCAGATTTTCAATGTTGCCTCAGACTTTTGGACTCCGCTGTATATTTACTCCTTAACAATGTCTTATTTGTTGAATCACCAACACAATTTGAATGTACTTTGTCAGTTAGATTAAGCATACAGTCTATTGCACAATATCAGTCTGATAGTAACAATCATGTATGTTGGAAGGATCAAAAACCTACCCAGGTGACACTAAATAAAATGAAAGATAAGAAGACAGGTGCTCTGGGTGATAAGAACTTTTTAGAAATGAATCTCTGTGACAAGGACCCCATGGCTTATAGTTGACAGTTGGTTATAAATTGTACCTATAAAGGAGTTGCATTTCAACAATTTATTGCTTGTTTACTTTCACTTAAGTTGTGTGTAAATGCTTTCATGGACCAGGCTGGACTAAAAGATTACAAAAGGTTTCGGTAATGCTGATTTCCTTCATACTCGCTTACACATGTTGATAATTGACAATCACCTGTAAAGTACCTGCAAAGTAAAATTGGTGGCATAGCTTATTTACATTTAGTGACGCCCACGAAGCTCCATAAATGGCCAAGCTCTGTTTCCTTTTGTTTGCGAAGCTGCATGAACATTGTCTCTACAAAAAGTATATCGACGCCTTTTCTTTTGTCTTAATTGAATCTGTGGTCTTAATTGTCTTCATGTATTATTTTGTTTTGATTGATATGAATAAGCAATTTTAACTTGACAACATAATCTGTATATTAAGTTACAATAACTCATGTAATAACATTAGGAAGTCACAAATACGACATGTCCTGTGCAAATGCTCCTGCGATCAATTTGCAAATATTCATTAATGAGACCCCGTGTCTGGACGTGTCTCTGTGCCTATCACGTAGACCTATCTTTATGTCAAATCAAAAAGAATTTGATTTGAAAAATAAATCTTCAAAATCATTCTAAAGACTAACATGTTGGATTATTATCACTGTCACATGACCACCTTTATTGACCACTAATATACACTGTGTTTTACACATTTCTGTAATATATAAGCTCCAAATTCCCGCCATTCCTCAACCGCAGCCAATTCAAATTCTCTGTCATGACCAATTATTTCCAGCTGTCCTTATGGGGGTCCTTACATCCTTGCGTGCATCCATAGTGCTTGCTACAGGGAATGTGGCATTGATGTCACGTCACATATCATTAGCTTTGGCCTTTGTTGTTTGCTTTGGACTAAACATTGCTGTGCTCTGCATGGTTCTTCAAGGCTCTGCTCCCTTAGCAGAGAGGCCACTGGGTTAGTGGGATACTGATTGACCCCAAGCATGAGTTCTGCAGACTGCACACAGCAGCAGCTGCTGTTGGCACAAGCTGACACGAGGATGGAATGCCTGTTTCCTGTCAAAACCTACAACTGCCAGTTCACTACTATAAAAAGTCCAGTGTTTGGTAGCCACTACTAGTAGTAGCAGTAGACATTATGATAGATTTCATTTGGATTTTAATACCGGATGCTTTCCAACAGACATGTTAAACAAAACTCACAAAAGTAGCCTAAAGTTTTACCTAGCATCATAATTGTTTGTTTGTTTGTTTGATTTTTACAATGCAAAGAACCTCATGATGAATTTGTACAAATTCAAAATAACTAAACGCAATGTGGTTCAAAGTTGGTTGAATTCATATGAATGAAGTCAAATGAAGAAACTACAAATTATCTTTGTCACTAATGAGTGTAAGCTTTTCATACAAACCGAGTAGTGCAAATTGTTAGATATTTGCAAGGCTATGACTGCACTGGGAGGGGGAGGGGGGAGTGGGGGGGACAAACAGTTAAAGAATATTTTAAAGAAGTCATTTGAATCCTGTTTGATGCTTTAACCAGATAGATTTTCTCTATTTGATTGAAGAAAAACAAACTCGTATTGTAATGTAGTTTCATCTGTGTTGTAGTTGAATTTTACTTGAATGAATTCACTTCCATTATATGAAAGTATGATTTACCCATACCAGATGAGAAGAATTATATGGTATGGTTTAACGTTTTCGTGTCACCTACCAACAAACAGCAGCTTTTTATCATTGCTTCATGCAGCCCACAAAAAAAGGCCACTAAAACAAGTATGAGAAACCAGGCAGAGTGGTTGTCCTCTTGGCCCTTGTTCCTCTTGGATCATTGGCCTCTTTCTCTCCTTGCTGCACAGACACTTCGGTAAGGGCCCTTTCTTTAGACTCTGGGAACAATAGTTGTGGTTAAAAGTGGTGCTAAGCCTGCACAACGTGAAGGTTCCGCTCGGACTCCGTATTCAAGTACTGCGAGCCCACCCTATCAGCCACCTCCTCTGACAAGACTCGCAAAAAAAAAAGCTCCTTTCTTTCATTCTCCTTTTCTTCTCCTCAAAGCAGCCCCCCGCCTTCCCGCAAACCACCAGCACCACATCCCGGATCCTTCCTCTTTCACTATGCTACCGCTGAATTCCTTTGGGATGAAAGATCCCGCTTGTGTGCCACCCACTTACCCACAAGAATGCCTAGTGGAAGAGAGAAAGAGACAGAAAGCTAATAAATATGTCCAATGCTGCCCACAACTGCTCCCACCAAGCTGGTACAGGAAGCTTGTGTGCCCTCTTTGGGCCAGACATGATCACACCATCACTATTTATTAAATGGTATAGAAGTGTAGTGAGTGACCACAAACACTCGCAAATGCAAAGTGTTTCAGGTAGCATACTCAACAAACAGGGATATGCTTATCTTATCTTATCTTATCTTACCATTCAATTTGATCTGTTTCAGAAACACAGTGGAACTCCGGACTGGCCCTGGTTAAATGGTTTCCATGAGAAAGAGTAAAAGAAACAGAGAATGAGAGCATAGACTTCAGGTAATTAGAGCGAGTTCGCTGAGGTAAGCATGCCGCATGTATGAACTGAGCATGTCCTTCTTTCATCTGGTCTTATTTATGTTTTCCTCCTTGTGTTTTCTCTTCCCTCCGACCATTCAGCTGGTACGCTGCTTTTGAAGATAACAGTTAAACTCGCACCAGCTGGATAACAGGACAAGGTCTGAAGTCTGAGGTCTGAGGTTTCTCATTATCTCACCGCACATTGGATAGCAGTGCATGCTTTTGATTTGAGATATCTCTCAAACCATCTCAAATCTTACATTTATCTTGTGGCAATTGTCTGTCTTATGCTTTGTGAATTGACCATAACATGATTTCAAGCTTAATTTTATTCTCAGTCGCTCTCACTTTTAGTAACCTCTTTATCCAGTTCCTACCAAATAACTCCAATGAAAGGACTGGCACACTTAGTTTTTTCTTGTGAATAATCTTTACAAAGGATTGCCAAGTCTACAGCCTGGTAATCCTTTCAGCTCTGAGTTACTCTTTTTAAACAGTAACAAGTCAACACTGAGACCTCAGAAGACTCGTCTTTTTCTTTGTCTCTATCTGTCAGATTTTTATCCATCTGACTGGATGACCATGGAACGAATTCTCATTCAACACACTGATTCCAGACAGTAGTGTCTCCCCACAGACTAGATGTCTAGTGCATGACTTCTTGGCGTACAATAACATGTTTGCGCCGAGACTATTTACATCCCATCTGGCCTACATTTATTCCAGTTGATGGAAAAAGTATCTGTATACTGTAGCAAGATGAACAAAAACATACTTTATTTATTTGTCTTTGGATCAGAACGCTTTTTCCCCTGTTATAAATCCTGTGGGGAGCATCTTCTGAAGTGGCGCCCCGAGTAGAAGAACATGAAGCGGCATCTGAGAGGCCGCAGGGTCCCCTGGCTCTCACTTCGGCTGTGACCTGTAATCCTATCAGTGCTAGCACAGCCATGCTGGCAGAATAAATACGGCTATTTGCTTCTGACTGGGCCCCGTTGAATTAGCTGTGGTCCTCTCTCTCTCATGCAGCTCACAAACACTTGACCATCGAACGTAGAAATTTGTGCTTCTTCTCTGCTTTGTGGACCGCTTATAACCACCAAAGCATATGTCCTGGCATGTGCCTGTTCAAAAATTCTGTCATGGCTTTGTGGAAGAAACCAGCGTACCAAACGGCTTTGGCTTTGGAGAAGTGTGGACGGCTTGATAAGCATTTATTGCAGATGTTTGAAGCCCAGGGTGTGTGAGGGAGCCAGCTGCAGAAGTTGTGACTTGTGCTTTGTTTCTACCATGTCCAATGGATTATGGAGCAATATGGTAATAGGTTGGATGAGCAGTCTGCGGTGGTCAGATTACACCAGACTTAAGTTGTTTAACAGCAGTTCAGGGGGCGTATTACAGAAACGTTCTATCTTAATTCTTAAGTTAAGGTCTGAGAAGTTAAATTAGGATTTTTCACAAATTCGTATTACAGAAGCAAACCTTAACTTGATTTAGGATTTCCTATCTTAGCTTACAAAATCTTATCTTATCTTAAACTGCTCCATCAAGTTCGATAATCAACTCTCAAGTCTGTTACCAAGCAACCAACTACAACCAAGAACTGTTAAGTAAACTTTCGATTAAAATGGAGTATGTTGAAAAGTAAATCTCTTGCACAATGCTCCGTGATGGTTCGTTGGCTTCTGTAATGTTGGTTGCAATTCTAATGCTAACTGCACTATCATATTTCATAGAAGTCTGTAGTTATTTATCAGTGTTTTGTGGTCAAAGCACAAAACATCATCTGGGTACTCCAAAAGTCTTTCCGCCATCAAATATCACAGTTCTTCATCTTGTATCATTAATAAATGTAACAGCGTTCTCAGACATGGCTATTGTAATGTGACTGTTATCGCTGACTTTCAAATACGTTTTAAGATAGGACACCAGTGGGGTTTAGTAGTTAAGCTGGGCAGTCTGTAGTTAAGTTGGGCAGTGGTGGTTTGGCGGTTAAAGCTCTGGGTTATTGATTGGAAGGTCAGGGGTGCAGGCCCCAGCGCTGCCAAGCTGCTATTGTTGGGCCCTTGAGTAAGGCCCTTAACCCTCTTTGCTCCACTGGTGCTGTATCATGACTGACCCTGTGTTTAAATGTCTAAACTGCTGGCAACAAAAGTGAGTACACTCCTAAGTGAAAATGTCCAAATTGGGCCCAATTAGCCATTTTCCCTTCCCAGTGTCATGTGACTTGTTAGTGTTACAAGGTCTCAGGTGTGAATGGGGAGTAGGTGTGTTAAATTTGGTGTCATCACTCTCACACTCCCTCATACTGGTCACTGGAAGTTCAACATGGCACCTCATGGCAAAGAACTCTCTGAGGATCTGAAAAAAAGAATTGTTGCTCTACATAAAGATGGCCTTAGACATTGGATGGTTTAGATATTAATGGCTGTGTGTTGAGTTATTTTGAGGGGACAGCATATTTACACTGTTACACAAGCTGTACACTCACTACTTTACATTGTAGCAAAGTGTCATTTCTTCAGTGTTGTCACATGAAAAGATATCATCAAATATTCACAAAAATGTGAGGGATGTATTCACTTTTGTGAGATACTGTATACAGGCATATCCACCCCCTCACCCCCTCACCCCCCAACCCCCCAACCCCAACTCCCCTCCTTTCTACAAAAGGTCACAACCGATATATTTGAGTCGTAGCACAACAATTCTTGGATTTTTAAAGTTACATAGTGTCCACTAAGCTTTACTCTGTAATGGACTGTAATAGTGATTTATTCCTTTTCGATAACTTTTCAGTAGTGATGACTCTTCTCTGTTCTGGCACCTAGATGGTGGAATGGACTTCCGACGTCTTCAAACGATGTCTAAAGACCTACATCTTCCTGAAGTACTTAAATTAGCACTTTAATTTAAAAAAACAAACAAACAAAAAAACAACAATGTTCTCTGTGTGCTTTTCTTACTATATTCTCTCCCCAACAGAGTTTTGTAGACTGATGGTATTCTTAATCCATGACCTAGTGAACCAGTATCAGGATGTATTTATTCATTGAGACTTCAAATCACTTCTGGAAGTCTCTCTGGATAAGGGCATCTGCCAAATGCCGTAAATGTAAATGTATATGATAACGTTGCTTTGTAGGCAATGTTGGGTAACACTTTCTATGTTGGGTAATGCTTCTTTGTTTGCATTTTTATAAACCTACCAAAGCTTGATTAATGTTCTATAAGTAACCACATGGCGTTATAATGCCTATCGACTCTTTAACCAGTGTTCCAGTAGTGCATTCGGTTAGAGCTTGGCACTTATACAGCAGTACAAGTGAAGCTATGCCGAGGTTGTGAGTTCAAGCTTCACCTGGGGCACAGATTTTAAGGACAGGCTACAAACTTTGTCATTACAAAGGACAACTTTCATATTGGCCAGAATTACATGTCTGTTAAGCATATTGGAGATAGTTTGCTGAACTGTGATTTGGACTAATTATGTGTTTGTTCTTTCAGAGCTAGAGGTAGCTAAGTGATTGGGCTGCTGTTCAGAATATCATGAATTGCATTGTCCCATGTGGCCCATTGAGCATTGAACCGCTCCGTGGTATCCTATCTTATTGTATGTTGCTTGGGAGAAATGCTTCAGGTAAATGCAATGCTACATGATTATAAGTTATCAAGTAATTACATACAGTATATATTGGAGTTTCTAAAAAGGAATGATTAATGACTTACAATGAATTATAATCACAGATATATCTAGAAAGCGTTACCCAGTGTAATCTGTGCAGCCAGGTCATAGAAGACGCATGAGATTTCATCAACATTCTGTGTTCACAGGTGATCATTTGTGCTGCTTCTCAGGTGGAGAGAAAAAAAGAAGGTGCAATGGGAATGTAGCTGTTTGGCCTTGTCTCTAAAGCCTGGGCGTGGAGAAGCCTGGACAAGAAGGTGGCTGTGTGCAGATGAATTGGCCCAAAAGCCCACAGAAAGCCTTTCTTCTACTATACCGGTCCCTTTTGTGCTTAGAAGCCACCTTGCTGAGTTGGACAATGGGGGAGCCATTGGAAACTGAGCCATGCTTCTGCACTGCCTGGAGCCCATTAAGACCCAAAGCACTACTGTAGCGCTCTCTCATCAGAGCCACATTCTCATTCAAATGGCTCAGTGCATCTCAATGGGCCTCTAGAAACAGCAGCTGCATGGCAACAGTAAACGAGATCCGTTTTGTGGCTCAAAAGTGTTGCTCTCTCTCTCTCTCTCTCTCTCTCTCTCTCTCTCTCTCTCTCACCCTGGTGTAAGTGAACAAGATTTCTCAATTAATACCTGTTCAATGATTACTTAAATATCTGGCCAGGACATGGTCAAATAATAAAACGCCAACATGAAAGTAACAGGCTGTATTAACTTTTAATGCACTTGTGCAATAATCAACTTTGTTCCAATAAAATGAGACTTATTGATGCTGATTAAGCTTAAGCAACACTGGATGGGTGGAGGGCCCTTACAGAGGGAAATGACTTTTCAGGAATGCAGAGAGCTCATCGACAAGGCTACAGGAGATTTCATTATGTGGACACCCTATTACAGTTGTAATTAAGGGATAAGTCACTACTCATATTCAAATGGTCCAAATGGTTTTTCTCTACAACATTTTATAATGCTGCGTTTGCCTTAGCTCGGAAGTGGGAAGTTTTAATTTTCAACCTCTGAGTTCTCAAGCTACAAAGTGGGAAAAAACAATAGACACCTTCATGTTCGTGTTTTTTTTTTTTTTTTGGTAGTGACAAGATAGCCAGCTAACTGTGATGCTATATATTTACCTCCTGAAAACAGTGAGCTATATAGTAAGTGTTATAGATTTAACAAGCAAATATGCCTGTATGGGGCGCATGGTGGCTTAGTGGTTAGAACGTCTGCCTCACTTTGGGGTTTGAGGTTCAATTCCCGTCGTGGCCCGGTGTGTGCGGAGTTTGCATGTTCTCCCTGTGATGTGGAGGTTTCCTCTGGGTACTCTGGTTTCCTCCCTCAGTGATAGGCTGATTGGCATGTCCACAGTGTGTGAACATGTATGTGATTGTGCCCTGCGATGGATTGACATTGGCCCCCATCTTGTTCTCCAAGGTTCCAGGTTACCCATGACCCAGAAGGATAAGTGGTATAGAAAATGCATGGACGGATATGCCTGTATATTGATTGATCTAAAGCAAACACTTGTATATAGAGTGTAACTCATTTACAGGTAAGAGGTGCTACTATGTTTTGTAACTCCTCATTTCCAACCTACAACTGGGGAAAAAAAATGCTCCCTCAACTCAGAATTCCTGAACGGAAACTCAGGACGGTCTCCTCATTCCCGAATTCAGCAAATTACTTCAAATCAACATGGCTGCTCACAGCATGAACAGTAAACACAGCAGCACTTCTTACCTTTAAATGACCTACACGGTATGTACAAGTATTTGCTTTAGATCAGTCAACATACAGACATATTTGATTGTTAATCCTATAACACTGACTATAAAGATCATGAGGAAAATATCCATCACTCTTCACAGTTAGCAGGCTAGCCTCTTGCTAACAGAGGTGTTATTTGTTTCTTCCCATTTGTAGACAGAATACACAGACGTTGAAACATCATCTCTGACTTCTCACTTCCGAGGTAAGTAAAATGCAGGATTAGTATCTCACAGTGACAGAGTTTGTCCTCTGTCCTTTGGGTGGTGAGGAAAGGGAGTATGATTAGATCTACAAGCTGGTGTGTGGGTCAGAAGTGTCATTTTCCACACACTGGTCATTTCAAGCAGGTGAGGAAGGCAGTCATGCAGGCGTGAAAGTCTCCGCATGGAGTGTGTCAAATCTCAGACCTGTTTAATGAATCTCACACTTGAACTTAAAGACTTAAACTCACCAATTAACTAGAGCAAACTTTAGAAGAGGCTCTTATTTTTTTTTTTTGCATGTAATGAAAACCACATGTAGATGATGTGACTCTGGAGAATAGTGGGGCACTGAAGTAAAACAACGCTCTCTATTTATTTATTATGTATTTATTTATCTTTTTTTAGGTTGGCTTCTTATTTTAGATTTAAACATGGTTGACCTGTCACACTGGGGCATTTCAGCATGGCTCACTGATCTGCATTCATTAATTCAGTGCTCTGCTATTTGGAGCAATATATTTGCATGATTGCTACTGGGCTGAGTCTTTGTCTTTGCCCTATTTCTACCCAGCCTGCTATTTCCCATAGTTCCTTTTTTTGTTTGTGGATGCTTCTTTATGGGAAGAATTTGATTATTCACATCCTGGAGGCTGGGATGCTCCACCGTATCTTAAGTTTATGTAAATATAATAAGGAAATATATATATATATAAGGAAAAGATTAGTGGTGACACCAGACACTTCCTTAATGGAAGCCATTAATAATAGTTAATCAGTCTCTCTCTCGCTCTTGCTCTCGCTCTCTCTGAGGGCTTTTTTGTGTTTAGGAGACATAACTTACTAGTGTTTGCCAGTGGAAAGAATGGAACTACTGGGAACTGATACAGTTGGCAAAAAGATCAGGGAGAGAGAGACAGGATGGCCATGATGGAGTAGACGGAGTAGAATGACATGGTAGGGTGGTGTGTGAGAATCTCACAGGGATTCCTCCCAAACTGCTGAGCTGGAGGGAGTGAGTGTGCTGGGAAAACGCTGAGTGATTCAGTCTGTGTGTTTATTGTGTGTGTGATGCTAATCACATAGTTCACACACTGAGGGAGAGGTGTGAGACGTGGGAAAACCGCACACACACACACACAGATAGGGGCGTCTGTTGAGCACACTGTTGATTCTAAACGCTTCTCTTTTTAAAAAAGGTTGCTATTTTATCTCATTATATCAGACCACACTGGTCATTCATAGAGTTCTCCCAGCTTTTATCCTACATTATTACTGGACTTTTAAAGTGGGTCAGCCAAGGTTTGGCTTTGTATCTTACTTCTAACCCTCTGGAGCCAGTGGTAGTGCGGGAGCCAGTGCTGGGAACCAGAGAACCTTTCTTTCTTTTTTTTCTTTTTTTTTTTAAAGGCCAACATTAAACCTTTTACGTAATTAGAATAATAACAACCGTGGAGAATTTTACAAGTTTCGTCGGTTTTGAGGAGATATTTTACCACCCAAAGTCAACATGTTCGGGATCTACACACACATCATTACAGGCCATGATTACACATAATTAGTCTTGGCAATGTGATGTCATGATGCAGTGTCTGATGGGTGAACCACCACTTTAGTATGGCTAGTCAGTCATGTAGTGACAGAGCCAGCCGAGCTAATCATATAAAATGAGTGTCAGAGTCTTTATACAAATATAAAATGGACTGCAAAAGTCAAGGAAGAAAAGTTCAAGAGGTAGCATTGGATAATGATGTTCCATACACCATACTGGCATACAGTATTCAGCCTTGCAGGAATATTGGTTAATGCTTGGGCTTTGGAAAATTGACCTACCGACTGAAATCCATTTTATTTGGCAGATTTTTATCAGATATCATCAGTGTGCCATTAGTATTCTGAACACGCTTGTTGATATTTATTTGATATTATTATATTATAATATACAATTGTTATATTATAATATATTATTGTTGCTAGGGCTAATCTTTCAGAATGTTTTCTGCCTGGAAAATGCCCAGGAGTTTAGTTGAAACGTGATAGGAATGAACTAAATATTAGTTGTTTAAAGTTAGCACGGCGCTGAGTGCTGTTTACAGCAAGGGATGCTGACTGTTAAAATCTCCCCCATGTTCATACTGTGTTGGCAAAATTACAAATAAATGTTCAAAATCTATATAGAAATGACTGGTTTATGCTGTTCCTTAATTGGTGTCAATTGTCATTTAATTCAATTTGCACTTTTATTACATTTAAACAATAAAACATTTAAACAGTAAAAGAATTGGTATTAAGCAGTAACAATCTTGATGTGAAAAGGATATGATGCTTTGTGCTATATTGTAATGTATTGTAATATGTACAGTATATGAGGTAGACAACAATAACCAACCCTGATATGTAATACCAACATGCAAACAAGGGGCATTGTACCATAAATGCATTTTAAGACATTAGTGATGCCGGTAGTGAGTCGTAGTCAGGGTAATGATACCTAGTTAGACCAAACAAACACAGTGACTATGTTTACATGCAGATCAAATTCCATTTGATGTCTATATTCGGATTGCAGCCATATTCCGAATACAGTGTTTATATGCGTATATGCGAATATTCCTGTATACATGGTTGTTGTAAGTATTCCTGAGTTGCCATTCCGAAATACCTAGCCTACAGCTAAGCATCTGATAGCACCCACAATTCCTTGTGGACTAAGCACACACACAAAGTAATACACACACACACACACACACACACACACACACACACACACACACACACACACACACACATATATATATATATATATATATATATATATATATATATATATATATATGTGTGTGTGTGTGTGTGTGTGTGTGTGTGTGTGTGTGTGTATATATATACTATATTGCATAAAAATTGTTATTGAAGAACATCATACCCCCACAACATTCATTTCCTCATATTTACATCTAGATGTGTTAAACAACTTAGAACATGGCCAATATGTGGCCCCTTTTGTGGCAGACCACTCAGTTTTTAGACAAGCAAAAGTATAGGAACAGATAGTCTTGAAGTAAATTAAAGTCAATAACACTAAATATTTGGTGGCATATCCCTTGCTTGCAATAACTGCATCGATCCAGTGATCCACTGACATGTTGCTTTTGCAGGCTTTTACTGTAGCTTCTTTCAGCTTCTTAGAACATGGAACCATGAATCCACACATTTTTTTTCAAATGATCAAAAATATTGGAACATGTGACTGAAAGGTGGTTCTTACTGCACAAATCTGGATGTAAATATCAGGAAATGAAACCTGATAAACAATCATGTTCATCTTTTGATCTCGAACCCAAATGTCTTCAGTTTATAGCAAAAATAACTGAATTGGCTTTGATGTTCCAATACGTTTGGAGGGAGCTGTAGCTCCCATAGCATGTAGGATATGGGGGTTTCCTACTGCATAAAAATAATAAGCCTGTAGTGTTTAATTTTTTATTAAAATTTTCTTTACAAGTTGTACCCCTATCCTTCAGAAAATAATCTACTGTCCAAAGCTAACTGTTTCAGCATAAAGTTCTCTTCATGTACAGTAATTATGGACAAGATGTCATATGTGTTTTTA
Organism: Ictalurus punctatus; assembly: GCF_001660625.3. Taxonomy (NCBI): domain Eukaryota; kingdom Metazoa; phylum Chordata; class Actinopteri; order Siluriformes; family Ictaluridae; genus Ictalurus; species Ictalurus punctatus. The sequence continues at coordinate 7,215,078 of NC_030439.2, read as the reverse complement.
TTGATTTTAGCTATTTCTTCTTAGTGTGTGGCTGCTTAAAGCTTGCTAATGCTAACATCGCTGATGCTAACAAAACATTAGAATTTTGTTCAGTACATTGTAATTGCCAATATGGACATTATTTCGCTAATTTTAACAATCTTTCATGTCATATTTTACTGTCTGTCATGAAAAAACATCAAAAAGTTGCTCAGTACAGCTGTCGTCATGGTTACAAAATGGTGCAGGGCTCCAAGTGGCTGATGTCACTGGTTTCTGGTTTCAGACCGGCTGCAGTTTGGTGCTGGAACCAAATTGATGTTGCCAACAGAAAAACTGGCACTTTTGCACTGGAAACTGAGTGAATGTTTCCAGAAAGTGCTTTGACTAACTGCCATTACTGAAACGTGCATGTGCAGCAGTGGCACCATTACAGCAGTACAAAGCATTCAGGACACCAATATGATATGTCTACGTCTAACGTGGGCCTTCAGTCTCTCAATAAACTCAAGCACAGGTTTTTTTCCTGGACCTGCAAAATCAGCAAATATAGTCAGATGAACTTAAATGAAGTTGTGCCATCTATGTATGCCTAGGGAAAGTTTTATCGAAATATTTTATAAAAAAAGAGATACACAGGAAATTCCCAGGGCTGATAATGAGATATATTGAGGCTTTTGTTTTTTTTTCCTCTCATTGGGTAAGACTATCATTTTGAGTGTGACATACAAGGCACATGATTGCATGTTCTGTATTAAATGTGAATGTTGGAGTTAGTGTTGTTGAAAAAAAAATGCTTCTACAGTAAAAGTGTGATTCTACAAATACACTGAAAGAAAGAAACACATATATCTGTATTTGTGTAGCGTCTTTGTTTCAGACATTTAAAAACAACTTCAAATAAATGAACACAACCAACAGAACCACGTAACTATCAAAATGTACTGTACCATGTTTTCAAAATGACACAGTTCTGGCACTAAAGGTTCTGCTACTAGAAGCATTTACCTAATTAAATAACTGTGTAACATTATCATTAACAGATACTACTGGTTACACATAAACCTTAAAGGTACATGTTAACTGTGCTGGTGGAGTGAGGTGTTGGGGAATGTAGTCGGCACGGCAACCATGTTTGTCGGCTGTGGTGTATTCTGGGAAGTGGAGTGAAGTGAAGTCTTGATGGTATCGGTGTTCTGACGCTCTGTCCTACCCGCTCAAGATGTGCTACCGGTAGTTCAAATTGTCATGTTAATCTAACAAAATGTGCTTCTTTCTCAGAATGAACTACCACCTTAATAAAGGATGTAGAAAGAGGGGTAGCACATCTTGTCAGCTTCAAATATCTGTGGTGGTGTTTAATCGTACCATGTATCACAATCACAAAAAGTATTATATTGGTAAAAACTCATTTTTAATATAAAATACTATTTATGTTAGCATTTTAATTTAAGAATATAATTGAATTCAAGATAGATAGATTGATTTTGCTTACATTTCACATCCAAATTTGTAATTTGGAAGTGAATTCTTTTTGGAAGCGTGAAAACGTTTTGCGAATACGCAGTATGTGTGAGTAGAACATTCTGAGAGGTAGGACAGATTGCCAGAACACCGTTTTTGACGTGACGTTAAGGCCCTGTTTACACTGGTGCGTTTTAAATGAAAACGATCCTCGTCCACACTGGCGCTACCGCTGTGTTTCAGAAACGATCTCCGTCCACACTACACGACCGAATACGCATGTCACTTGACCATTCATGCACATCGGGCATACAAGTGTAAACAAGAAGTTGGTTGCTAGTCCAAACCGGCGTTCCATGTAGGGCTTACACCACTCGAAATGAGATTTATTGCTGATTTCTCTAATCGTAGCTCGCCTCTTGTGCATGTAGGCAGCTGCAGTGTTATAAAATACAGAATTTAACTGCACAATGGCTGCTAAGAATGACGACAAAGCCAGCAAAGCTTGCGGTTCAGTCTCCGTGTTGTTGAGCGTAATAGTCATATGGTAGGGCTTGACGAATCAAGGAAGGATACGCAATAATCCACACCCAATCGGGGGGGCGAATGTGGGTAAAGCCACACCCTCGATTCCAAAAGTCTCCATTTTCAAAGGTGGAAAACGCTAGAGTAGTGTAGACGACAGGCGTAACCGTAGCAACAGTTATGCGTTTTAAAACGAAAAAACGCACTAGTGTAAACAGGGCCTGACAGTATTAGTCTGTGGAGACTTCACTAATAGTCCTGCTTTCTCCTGTTTGTCTGTTTATTTCAAATGTATTTCAAGTATACAGTATCACATAAGGATTATTGGTAATGCGATATGTATATATACACTGAAAATTATTCTTTAAATTCCAGTATTGTAGTCACTGCTGTTTTTTAAAATGATTCATCCTTGTGTCTTATCTCCACTTTCTCTTTCTAGGCGTGTTCAGACATTCCAGTACCGTTGATTTTTGCATAATAAATGCTTTACTGTAGATGGCAGTCCAGCAAAACTAAACTCGCCTAGTCGTGTACATAATGTACATGGGTATCTTTACCCTTTATATATGTATTGCTTGTTCTTATTATTCTTTCTTTTTCTCTAACTTAGACCACTGTAGTGTGTGTGTGTGTGTGTGTGTGTGCCTAAAACACAATTTATTGCAAGCAGTACAAACAATTTCCATGTATATTCATTATACTGTCTGAAACTGAATTCCAGCTAAGAGCATTTTTGTTGTTAATTTTAGCACAGTGAATGGACTGACAGGGACTTAATGAGAAAACTGGGACAGTTCGTCTTCAATACTTCATCCCAGTAATTGTAAATATTATCGCCGGCCGCTTTGAAGAGAAATGAAGCATTTTCAATTTATCTCTTTCATGACCACATTTTGTTTGTACTAATAATGAAGACTGCTCACTGAAAAAGATCACAGGCTTTGAGAAAGCTCGGCATGAGGTCAAGGGCCAAAGCTTGAGCCCGTGTTTCTCAGAGTGTGCAATGTTTCCCATGCTGAAAGCCAACCCCTTGTATTAATAGCTGTGCTCCTGACAGGTAAGCAGCCCTGAGGTCAACCTTCACTTATAGGCGCCTTGGTGTCACTGGCCTGACCTGCCACAGTTCCTCCGAGATCGTAAAAGTCCCCAGCCTCACACCAGCCTGATATCTGATCCGCCTCCTGCTGATTCTGGCTCCTATGAGCTCCTCACTTCCACCCCCTCAGGATCCAATAGTTTTCACTTCAGCAGGAAGCCCAGGACTGTTATGCTAGACTAGCTAATGTGGCTCATCAACCTGCACCCAAACATGAATTTGATCCCTTTTACTCCACAAAGAAAGAACATTATGCATGTGCTACTAATTCCTCATAAATATCCTCTGCAACCTTTACAAATATATGATATATCATGTGTGGTTGATTTCAGTGTTTGTTTTCCACTCTGTGGTCTCATTCATGTATTTTATTCCTTTGCTGAGCTTTTTTTCTTATATGTTGTATATAACGGTTGAGACAATCTGTCCCCAAATGCATCATAGTTTGCAACCTGTAAAAATGGAGTACCCCTGGCCTGCCCTTCTCTAAAAGTTGAGTCAGGGAAAACATTAACGTGTGCAGATCCAGGATTGATAAATATTACCGTAGCAAAAATAATGTGAATTAGCCACATTTTAGTCTATGTAGGCTAGTTAGTAGTTCAAACACAAGATATTATGGAAAGCTGCATGAATTAGAGTTAACGGAGATTGTGCCATCTATGTAGGGTTAAGATGTGTTTAAAAAAAAATGTGACAGTGATCCATTCATTTTCTGTACCACTTATCACGTGGGAACATTTACAGAAACGTTCTACCTTAAGTCTTAAGTTAAGGTTTGAGAAGTTAAATTAGGATTTTTCACAAATTCGTATTACAGAAGCAAACCTTAACTTGATTTAGGATTTCCTATCTTAGCTTACAAAATCTTATCTTATCTTAAACTGCTCCATCGAGTTCGATAATCAACTCTCAAGTCTGTTACCAAGCAACCAACTACAACCAAGAACTGTGAAGTAAACTTTCGATTAAAATGGAGTATGTTGAATGTTAAATCACTTGCACTATGACTAGTACTGCTCCGTGACGGTTGCGATTCTAATGCTAACTGCACTACCATATTTCATGGAAGTCTGTAGTTATTTATCAGTGTTTTGTTGTGAAAGCACAGAACATCATCTGGGTACTCCAAAAGTCTTTCCACCATCAAACATCACAGTTCTTCATCTTGTATCATTAATAAATGTAACGCCGTTCTCAGACATGGCTATTGTAATGTGACATTATTGTCCTAAAATTTTAAGATACTTTTTAGGGTTTTTTGTCATGTTAGGATGCTTCTGTAATACCCTTTTCCTATCTGTAGTTAAGATAAGATAATGCACTTAGGAAATGTTATTCTGAAACAGCTTTTTTCCTAACTGAAATTGTCATAGTTACCAAACAGATAAGTTAAGATTCTTAAGTTAGGATATTTCTGTAATACACCCCTTGGAGTCTTCCCAGGGAACTTGGGGAACAAGGCAGGGGACACCCTGGACAGGGTACCTACCCATCGCAAAGAACCATCACTACAGACAATTTGGAAATGCCAACAGCCTATAACACATGTCTTTGGACTGGAGGAGGAAACTGGAGTACCCGGAGGAAACCCCCAAGCACAAGGCGAACATGCACACTGCTCACACACAGGGTGGAGGCAGGGTTCGTACCCCCAACCCTGGAGGTGCGAGGCAAATGTGCTAACCACTAATCCACCGTGCCCTCTGTAGATAGTGATATTTCAAAATAAATCAAAATAGATGATTTAAGAGTCACAGCATAAGTGCCTTATAGTTTAGAACCTGTAAAATGATCCTCCAAGAACACTGTATTTGTCATCTCTGAGCGTTTACAGAAATTGTTTTCAGGCTTAACAAAACGAATAGTGGAACGCAGAGCAGAAAGCAGCACATGTGTGCTCCATGTAAGGCCAGCAGTATTACGTCCCTGTAATATGAAGCAGGCACGGTGGCTTTGTTCTTCAATGGCTTTACAACATAAAGGGCACAAGACAAGCAGAACCAGGAACACAAAGACGAGCTCACTAAATCCTTTCTGTCTTAAATGCAAGGACCGATTTTTGAAGGAGTTTGGATACTCATTCCTTATAATTCTGTACTTTTCAAGCAAACAGAAAAATCACTTGTCTACTTGGGACCAGAAAGGAAACTCAGACTTGCCGTGAATATTCTTAATAGTTTTCTGTTTTTCTTGTTTATGTGATCATAAATCGGTGAGACGGTTACCTCTGGTATTATTTACCTCATAATGGACGCTTGGATTTTGTGAGAGGTGAAATTGAAGCGTGTAATTAACTTCCTCATTAGTTCATAAATAAAGAATGCTTTAGGCAGCTTTTCCATGAGAGCAGCAACTTAGAGATATGCATAGCCAAGCAAGAAACCAAACAGGGAAATGACCACCACCTGTTAGGCATGGATTTATCCTGCCTGCTGTCTGGCACTTACGCGTTCTTACAAATACAAACACACGCCTGCTCATTCGTTCTGGCTAGTTGATAGAATCTTCTGCTCTATTTGCTGCTCAAATTTGGATCTAGGTTCATTTCCTGTGCAAGCGGTAAATATGCAGGCTCATCTTCTCCTCAAACAGGCTTTGAGTGGGTGGAAACCAGCAGCCGTCCAGGCATCGAGCATGCTCAATAGGACCTGACAGCCTTCACGGAGGCCACTGAAAAGAAACTGGGGCCTGATCCATCCCGATAATTAACCAGGAGCCCTCTTGTTTAGATTCATCCAATTAACATTGCCAGTCCATCTCTCAGAGACAGTGTGTGAGGAAAACCTTTCCAGAACCAGATCCCATTTTGGTCCACTGTTTTTTGTTTAGCCTCGTGAAATTTATGTTTCTCATTACAAGCTGTATGAATAATCTAAGGCCAATTTTCAAACTGAGGTTTGGGTCATAATTAATGCAGAATGAATATACTTCCCCCATAACGAGGATTGACGTTGCCTGTCGAAGGCTGGTCAGCTCACATACGTATGAGAGCAGGCTACCCTTGTCCGGTGACTGTGGGAAACACTGTATTACCTCAGGATCCAGAGATCCTGATTTCCCATGGGTAGCGTCGCCGAGAAGCCGATTAACTTTCTCCACATTTGGAGCTATTTAAGGAAAGCATTGTGAGCATCTAGGGCTGTTACATGATGGAACCAAGTGACTCAGGTGAGCTGTAAACGGTTTCCATAGATGTCTGAACAGCTCCTTATGGTTTACAGATTAAGTGGTTAAGTGGTACAAATTACTCAGAGGTCTAATTTTGTTTATACAATGCCTGCTGATGTATATGCTTTTGTGTTTTACTCACAAAGAAGCACCTTGTACTGTTCACTTTCAGATAGAAAAACCAACACCTCTCTCACCAGCTGGCTTTGCTTGTTCTACACCATCAGACATTATGATCTTTTCCCAAAGGGAATAATACAAGATTAACACTAATGGCCCTGACACACCACACTGACTCTTGGTCATCAGATGCAGTTAAGTATTGATGGAATTCTTCGCGCTGTGTGCGATATCAGTTTGGCCTTTTCATTTTGAGTGTGTTGAATTATGGAATTGAATTTGTACCAAAAGTATTGATTGTAGCTTTTCAAGATATTTAATGAGAAAGATATAGAATGAGAAAGAAGAAAAACACCCTGAAACTGAAAAGAGTGAACTGAGTGGAAAAACTTTAACATGCTCTTCAAATAAACAGGATTCTTTGTTGTTGTTTTTTGTTTTCTTAGCTTCCTTTTGGCTAATCATAGTTTATGCCAGAGTTTACTCTCATTTACGCTTACAAAGTTTACATTCGGCATTTTGGCACAAACATATTAAATCTCACTAGCCAATGAGAGTCAATCGCTGTTAAGCCCCTACCACACTAGAATGGTGTACTTAAAGTTTGAAAGGGTAAATGAACACTCTGGCAGTGCATTCATAAACCATGGTTAACGAAAACTAAGCTTATAAAACTCTTAACAAAGAACGCTGATTATTTGAAGACCTGTTTACATTTTTGCCTTTGAGTTCCCTGTTTCAGTTTCAGACTGTTTTTCTTCTCTCTCATTGTATATTTTTATTAGTTTCTTCAAAAGTTACATTCAATGCTTTTGGCACAAATTTAATTCCATATTGAATCAGTGTCAAAGGTAAGAGGTCTTTGATTAGCTGTTGAACAAATCAGACAATGACTATGTTTACATGAACAGCAGTAATCTAATTATTGACCTTACTCTGAGTAAGATAATAATGTGATTGAGGTGTTTACATGAGTCGCTTTTAGAATACTCCTGTCATGTTCCCGTTTTACGTTTTAGAACATGATTAGATTAACAGCCCGCGTCATTACGTCACCGCGCCACGCCGTCCGACGTCCCTCCAGGATTTCACGTATCAACATACAGTTCGTCTTCGTTATGGTACCATATACAGTTTTGGGTGCATTTATTAAATTTTTTTACGAACGCTTTAAGTGCAGTTTATTTGTCATACTGTACGTGCTAATAGACAACCGCTTGAAGCCATGGGCTGAGTCCCAAACCGCATACTTACCATCTATATAGTAGCCGAGATACATGTATTTTTCCCCACTACAGGCCAATAGTAGGCAAGTATGCGGTTTGGGACGCAGCCGAACTCTCTTGTTCGCCGTAAAACGTACAGTAAAACTGCCATGTGTGATCGTGTCCTGTCACAAAACGCGGTGAAAACTCTCACACGGTGTTCATAGTGTGATTAAGGTGTTTACATGTGTGTAATACACGTCCATAATGTGACTAAAACAGGAGTACTCCACCTGTCTTAATTCGATAACTGCTTACTTCGAGTATGACCTTAATTAGATTAAGGTAATTAAAAATTGCTGTTTACACAATTGTAGACATGTGAATGTATGTACATGAAGCAACATGAGGTGATCCTCAATCGCCCTTAGTTGGGTCTAGTTTTTATTCAGTGTCAGCTTGGTGTGTGAGGACGCTACGATAAGCTTGTTAAGTCCAGGCTGAAAACATATTTGTTTACTCAAGCTTACCATGAATAGACTTTCTTTTACACAAAGTACACAGTCTTAACATTACGGGATAGTAAGCATACCTAATAATCTCTCCCTGTCTTTACCTCCCTCTCCCTCTCTCCTTCTGTCGAGCCACACATGATTTCATGGAGATGCCAGTGATCCTGACCTTTTCTGCTCTCTGGCCTGCCTGATCCATCCTGATGCCCTACCTCTGGATGGAGCACTCATCAACTGGAGGCTACAGCCTGGAGATTGCTGAGGATGGCACTGCTTGCACTGCAATTACCACATGCAGTTCTGCACTCAAGTCTGCTTTGAGACAATGTCCATTGTTAAAAGCGCTATACAAGTAAAACTGAATTGAATTGAATTGCAGGCCCAGTCAGAAGCGTTTATAGGGAACACTGGAGGAGAAATACGATGGTATGGGGATTGTGTGAAACTAAATGTGAGTACCTTGTCAGCACTGAAAACAAGCCAGCAGTATTCAACAAGCCTTTCACTGAAGCCAGAGACTTAAACCAGATCTTGGTGTGAAGACCGACCACACACAGTAACCCACGTGTTCGACTCATACACCAGCACCAGGGAGGTGTTGAGCTTCAGTTTAAAAAGTACAATGGAATGAATCTGAGTGGAAAATGTACAGTGTTCAGTCATACTCATGACCACACCGTCTACCATGAACCCACAAATGCTTTCATTCAGACGTCGTCACTCTGACCATTTGGGCAGAGAAAACGTTTTGGGTTTTTTTTAACACAAGGGCCTGTTTTTTAGTTTTAGTTTATTTTTCAATTTTGTGAGCCAGCTGCTGGACTAGGGTGTGATCCTGAGAGATCATGCAAGTGTGATAAAGCATCATGAGATATCTATGTATGGGAATACTTCCCTTATGCCTCCAGCTTTGTTTATTCTTTTTTAAAATGTTTAGTCTCAAGCTTTTAGAGATAACTGTTACCTCCAGATTAGTCTACACTTATCATGATTATGAGAGATAAATCATGACACTGTGGTGAGAACATGTGCTACAAAAATAAATCTGTTAGAATACTTCTTTTGATTCTTGTTTAAAAACCGTTATGCTCTGCACTATTCATGTGATGTACATGCTTTTATTGGACATTGCAGATAATAACCTCAAATATGAAAAACCTCTGTGGTCTAGCCAAAGCAGTCACATGTTCCAGCCCCGTCTCGTGATTGGCCGGACTGATCCGTGTATCAATAACTCCAGCTTCTATTCACCGAGGGTGGCAGAAGGACTACATAAGCCCATGCTCACTCTTCGCCCTTTTCCCACAACCTCCAGGCACCTCTGAGGAAGTCATCCATGCCTAAATGTGCCTTCTTAATCAAAGCCTGAATGTAGAAGTTGTCCTGGAGGTTGGCTGTCGCGGGTATGGCATTAGCAAAGCACATGCTCGCCTTTCAGGCTCCAACAATGAAGGCTATTGTGTTGTTTCAGAGCTGTCTATTGAGATTTAGGATGGGTCTCCGACAGCAAGACAATGCAGGAGTAATGGCAAGGCAGTCTCTAATGAGCACCACTGAAACGCAGAGGAAAGGGATCCAAGTTTGGACACTGGGCCACATGTACACAGCACAAGATATGAGACACATTACAAAAGACTCCTTTCTTTAATCCCTTCAGTCATGCAGTCGTAGACCTACTTGTGGAGACTGTATGCTTTTAAACTTTACTGGTCTGTGTTACATCTAGGGGTATATGGTAACCATTACAAGCTGTAGTAATTGAATGGATTTGGCTATGGATATGAGATATTAGATCTGGGTTATATCATTAAACAAAATCAGGGAAGGAGCCACACTAGCACTGCATTCCTCCAATGGAAAAGCAATTACATTGAAGCAAAAATATGCTTTGTATACAATCGTACTTTTGTTATGACAACAGTTTGGTTGCTTTCGCTGAAATCATGATTGCTGTGGTTTAATGCCCTAGCTCCAGCATTTGCATATAATACAATTTAATCCATACAGTCTTTACTATTACCTAAGTCCAGTATCATTCTCCAGATGGTTTTAATTTTTTATTTTTGCATTTTGAACTTTTCCTCCATTTAAGAGTACTTCATTGCGTCCTTATACTGTAATATCTACAATGTAGGGCATGGACTACATTCTGTTTATATGTGGCATGGATAAACAAGCGACCAACTTTTCAATGTATTGCAGCTGTATAATTGCTAATGTAATATATATATATATATAATGTATGTATGTATGTATGTATGTATGTATGTATGTATGTATGTATGTATATGTATATATGAAATTTGCACTTTGACCTCAACTTTTGAAACGTAATATCTTTAAAAAGCTGGAAACTAAATTTATCGCATGGTATGCTTGAGTCTAAAACAAATCTTTCCCATCCTGAGCCTGAAAACTCAAGGATATATTTATTTACTTATTTATTTATTTATTTATTTATTTTTATCATACTGGTTTATTTAGCATTTGTTTTGCTTGGGCTTTGATCTGTCAGAGTAATTTTGAGACATTAGCCATGAACTTAGACCTGCAGCAGTGATTACACCAGCACTTTTAAGAACACACAATCCATTTCCCAGCTGCCTTACATCATCCTTGGTATGTATACTGAGAGCCTGGTGAAACTGAATTAGCATGGACCTGCCAAACCTTGTTATCCGGCACTGCATTCATCAAACGCTGGTGTTAAGAGACTCATTCTGCTGTTTAGTTTGCTCTCGTCTCTTTTTTTTTTTTTGCGTTGGCTCTCGGAAAATGACCGAGCTGTTTATAACAGCCAGGGTGGAGATCCCTTTCTTCGAGGGTTTTACTGTGGCTGTTTACAGTGTTATGTCAAGACTAAAGTGTTAAGAAAAGGGGTTCTGCTTAAAGGGTGCATATAAAAAGTAAAGTTCAGCCGCAAGCTCTTTCGTTGTCGTTTTTTTTTTCTTTCTTTCTTTCGTTCTCTCTCTCTCACTATATATATGATTAGCCTCTGTCTCAGGCTGGTTAAGAGGGGGATTTAGTTTCTATAAAGGGGGAGGTTGAGGGTCTTTGTGTGGTGCGTGCCATGCAGTGTAGTGGCTCTCCTTTCTCCCTATTCTGCAGGAAAGCCATTTTTATTGAAATGAAGGCCATCTATCAGAGCACAGAGAGCCTCCATTCATGGCCTTAGAAAGGACGTGCTGCAGGCAGACCTGTCTGAGGACTGCCCAAACACGCACACGGCAGATGTATTAAAGAAAGAGCAGGCTGCCCATCACCAGGTCTCTGTGAATGGACTGCCCTCCTCCTGTCAGTTTCAGCTTTATGCTAATTTCCACACTGGGTTGTTTGCAGCATTGATATCGTGCCATGAGTATGCTATGGGATACAACTACTTCACAATGCCACCATAGTGACTAATTCTTGGCTCCATGTCAGGGGCAGACTGGCACCAGTGTGTGCATATCGAATTCACAACTTCACGACTTCAGCCTTGAGGGCATGTGGATACTGATGTTCACAAGGCATTTCTTCTTAGCATGCTCCATGACTGCAAGCCATCAGTGACTAACCGCTACCATTAAAACTGACCACTTCTGGTTCATGCACCATTGAGACTGCAAACACTTGATGTGCTTAAGCCTTTGATATAATGGTACCCACAGAGATAAGACCTATGGCCTGTCTCCTGTTGTGTACAAGACAGAGAGGGGATAAGTGATAGTGTGTGAATGTGGGTTTGTGTGTATGTGTATGTGTGTGTGTGTGCATGTGTGTGTATGAGATAAACAATGGGGGCTTGGCTTGGCTTGGATAGCCCAAGGCAAGCCATCTGCCACAGTCAGAGAAAGGTTGATAATGTCTCTTCCTAAAGGAATGCTTAAGCACATGAAGGTTCATGCAATTCCTTCAGGGACATCAGCATGTGCAACAATGGTCTTCGTCCTCTTGGGAACTTCCGAGTCTCTGAGTGCAATTTCAGTTAAATTGGTATGTCCCTATACCTTGATGGGTCTTTTTTTCTTTCAGCTTCCTTAACATCTTATCTCAGATCACTAGTACGTCACTTTTTCTTGTTCTCTATGGAACTTTCTCTGCTACCAATCTCAGATAAAAGAAACTTAACCATTAATCCTCTTAAACCTAAAGTCAGCACTTGTTTCAGATAACATTTTTTTTCCGTTCCCCCCAGAGCAGCTTTTGTACTCTCTAAGCTCTTTATGCTTGGCCTCCTTGTACAGGATATGAGGATTCTTAATGTCAGTTAGTTACAGAATGCACTCAGTGAGTATTTTTTTGCATGATTGCCAGTGCTTAAGATGTTCTCGTGAAAGAACAGCCATTGTGTTTCTTTTGGAGCCTCTGAGGCCTCTGAGAAATGTAAAGAATCAGTGCGGGACTGGGTCTGCAAAAAGAGCGGGAATATTAAACTAAGTGACAAAAGCAAACCCTTGGGCTATGATTGTGCACTGGGTGACTGCGGTCAGTCAAGTAGAGCAACTATAGTTCGTGTGCGCTTCGAGGATGACCTCTGACCCTCTCAGCAGGTGTGTGTGCGCCTGGGTTTTTAATGAAGAGGAGCCTGTTCTAGGCTCCTGAGTGTGTTGAAGAGGTGGCTAGAGGGACAGATGTTTTATAGGGAAGTCCCCAGGGAAAAGTGTGCCGCCGCTCTAGAGGGAGGGTGATACAATAGAACAGCGCTCCCACAAAAAAACATACACAATCTACTCAACCCTGTCTCCATGGTAACTTAGTGCTGTGACAGCAACACTGAATGAATGAATGGAATATCTACAGCCTGAATGCTCTTAAAGCCTCAGTTCTACCCTTTGTGTAGGGCTGCCCTGACGAGGTCAAAACTGGAATCTTTGTTTATTTATTTATTTATTTATTTATTTATTTATTTATTTTAAGGCCCACACGTATTGGGTATAAAACTGTACTCTATTTTGGTACAACAAAGATTGCCATTGTCCAATTAACAGCCCTTTGGCATGCTTATATGTTATTATTATATATTCAGACTAGCTTTTGATACAGATTGCCAGAAAGATGAGCCTCCATGGAGCCTGCTGCTGTTCCCTGACCCAAGGCTAGGAGCACATGCTGCACAGTGACTGGCACCAGTTGACAGAAAGGCTGTGGAATGTGCTGGCCAGGGACAACTCCACTACAAAACTGCATTCACTTCAAAGCTACAGAGATCCACAGACACAAGGCAAGGATGAAAGACACAGCTTGTTGTCTGGGCTGTTTACCAGAAGATGGCTTCTGTGGAATTTGAGATTTCACTGTGAGAGTCGCCCAGAGCTAGATTGGAAGTGTCCGAAGACCAAATAAAACAGCAACAGTGCATGCAGGAGTTAACGGTTATTCCACAGGAAACACAGTCCGTTGAATACTGTCAATAATTCAATAGTATACCGTCATATTTCAAAAAGAAAACCGACAACAGGCCATTGGTGTTGCTGAAATCCTTTATAAATCTGTAAGATGAACCACCAAGAAACTAACGTGCAAAGCACTTTTTTTTTTTCTTTTTTTTTTTTTCCACAAATAAAGAGCGAATGGCTTCGTGTGCCTGGCTAACTTCAAAATGTTTTACTGGGATATCTTGGAACGACACTGTATGAGGAAAGAGTATTAGAGTATTAATCATTCCTGCTTTAAAAATTAGTAGTGTTTCACTGGGACATTACGAATAAAAACGTGATTGATGTAAACTGGATACACCGCACTGTGATTAATGTGCTTTAGAGGACAAGTGTCATTCAAGGTACAAAAACAGTTGCTAGTCAAAGCTGTGCTTGAGATTCAATAAAAGATTAGGAGAGAAATGTGAATGTGTGCATTCAATAAACACAACAGGGCTAAGAGAATAATGATGACAAAAGACCCATACAGTGAGATTCTTTCAGTTCTCTTGTGAAAAGACTAAATTGTCCTCTTTCCTATACTGGCTTTCAGAAACTGTTATTGAAGGCAAGCCTTGGAATGAAGATGGTGGAGAGGGAAGCAAATAAGAATAACAGTCCTCCCTCCATGTAAATAGATGGTGAGATGGGGTCATAGTTGTTTCAGGAAAGGCAGTATATTGGGAAAGAAAGGGGAAAAAACACTGCCTCAAAATGTCTGGGTATTTATCTGGATGACCCCAGCTAGTCTCCACCTTTGTCTGGATTCTGGGTACTTTGCCAGAGGTCTCATCACAGTGGCAGAGGGTCAGCAGGCAGCTTGCTCACAGTTACTGCTGACCGTTTGTATCACATCTGTCAGTGCATGATAGAAGAGCGCTAGCTGAGCCCCTCTGGCCAGGCAGCCTTGGGTCAAAGGGGACACAGAGTGAAGAAAAGCATTGGTCAGGCCTAGTGAATGCAGTGGGGCAAGTTTCAAACTTCAGCCGGTGAGTGAAAGCGCGAGTCAGGTCACGCCTTCTTGCCCTGTATTAGCAGACCAGCCTTTTCTTCCGAGTTCAACAGGATCGCTTTCAAGATTTCCACCTCAAAAGTGAACTCCATGAAGCATTCATAGAAATCGAGAGAGCTGCAGCTGTTGAGATGGCGCCCTGCAGAGCGATGCAATGGTGGAGATGAGGGAAGTCTAAACCTTCACCTTTTTTGAACCAGCAGTCTCCTCTCCATCAGCATTCTCAGGAGACTAAAGCATCAAATGGAATTGGATCATACTGACACCCTGCCGTTGACAGATGCTTTTACAGTCTCGTTTAGATATATTTCGTGTGCCTTCGGGTATCTTCTCCGGTTATATGAGCTGTAGCTTTATGTGCTTGGTGAGATTAGAAAATGACATAGTGTTGATTTTCCATGTAATTTGGTTTACATGCCAAATCGTAGATGGAGGCCTTTTGGCAAGGCTGCTTGGCTTTCAGGGTGGCCACTTAGTCTGCACAGAGCCTTCAAAATGCTCACTTTGTATTTTACAATCAAACTATAAAATACATTTGGGCCATGCCTTCAAATAAAGAGAAAAATGTCAGGCTGTCTCATTACAGTATCAGGAAAGAAGGATTATATTTTAGCAAAAAAAAAAAAAAAAAAACCTCACCAGACTGAAATTTCCATTCCAGTTATGATTGCAGGCTGGCTGAGTTTGAGGATTTCTTGCACTAACTGAAACATAAACGTTGCTTAAGTAGTAAATTTAGCTAGTGGTCGCACTAGTTGAAGTAAAATCAGCCAAATTACTGACTATAAGCTTGCATGCTGCAAGATTGTGTGCTAGTCTTGAAATGGTGTGCTTGACAATACAGATACAGTGGGGGAAATAAGTATTGGACGTGCCAACATTTTTTTCAGTAAATATGTTTCCAATGAGGTTATTCACATGAAATTTTCACCAGACATCAGTATTAACTCAAGAAATACGAAAATATAAAGAATTCACAACATTAAAGTCCATAAATAAAGTTGTGTGTGTAATAAAGTGGAATGACCCAGGAAAAAAGTATTGAACACGCTAAGAAAAAGTAGTTCTCCAAGACAAGGTAAGGCAAGGAACCAGGTGAAATCCGTAAGTAATTATACCCTCTATCTGTGCAAATTAATATCAGCTGGGTTAGTAAACGGATGGTCTATAAAAAGGCTTTTCGTTACCAAAGTGTCACACAAGAAACGTCTCATGATGGGTAAAAGCAGAGAGCTCTCCAAGACCTTCACAGACTTATTGTTTCAGAACATATTGATGGAATCGGATACAGACGTATTTCAAAACTTCTGAATCTTCCAGTAAGCACCATTGGGGCCATTATCCACAAGTGAAAGCAACATCACTCCGTCATCAACCAGCCATGCACAGGAGCTCCTCACAAGATTTCTGACCAGGGAGTCAGAAGAATAGTCAGAAGAGTAGCCCAAGAGCCAAGGACCACTCGGAAAGAGCTCCAGAAACACTTGGAGGCAGCAGGTACCATCATCACAGAGAAAACAATAGGCAATGCACTCAACTGCTCATGCTCACCCTGCAAGACTCCATTACTAAAGAAAAGGCATGTCGAAGCTCGTTTAAAGTTTCCACAACTCATTTGGACAAGCCTATGAAACACAGGAAGAGTGTAGTCTGGTCAGACGAGAGCAAAACTGAACTTTTTGGCTATTGTACTACACACCATGTTTGGAGAAGAAATGGCACTGCACATCACCCTAAAAACACTATAACAGTGAAGTTTGGAAGTGGAAGCATCATGGTGTGGGGCTGTTCTTCATCACATGGTACTGGCAGACTTCATATAATTGAAGGAACGATGAATGGAGCCCTTTACCGGGAGATTCTTTAGAAGAATCTGCTGCCATCCACCAGGATGATGAAGATGAGACGTGGGTGGAACTTCCAGCAGGACAACGATCCACAGCATACAGCAAAGGAAACTCCAAATTGGTTTCAGAGAAAAAAAAAAATCAAGGCTTTAGAATGGCCCAGTCAATCACCTGACTCGAATCCAATTGAACAAGATTTAAAGACAATATGTTTAGAAGAATGGGCCAAAATCACACCTGAATACTGCGGCCCATTAATTTCTTCATACAGGAAGTGTCTTGAAGCTGTTGTTAAAACAAAGGCTTCTCCACTAAGTATTAAATACATTTCAGTTAGCATGTTCAATACTTTTTCCCTGTGTCATTCCAGTTTATTACACATAACTTCATTTATGGACTTTAATGTTTGGGTTTCTTTATATTTGCGGATTTCTTTATATGTGTGGATTTCTTGAGTTAATACCAAAGTCTGGTGAAAATTTCATGTGAATAACCTCATTGAAAATATATGTACTGAAAAAAATGTTGACGCATTCAATACTTATTTTCCCCACTGTATGCTGGAGGTCAGAAGGGCCTTTTGTATTAGTTACCAAGTGGCAGCTGCAGCCAATGGTTCTGTTATATGAGACACTCCATGACCATTTTATGAACTTTGACTTTGTGTAGGAGCATAAAGTCACTCCTCCTATGGTGGAAAATAACATGTGTGTGGGTTTACTGAGGGGAAAAAAAGTGATGCATGTTTGCAGATTAATGATCGTAGGCTGTGAGTATTATTCTCTGTAGCTAGGAAGGTAATAAAAAAAATGCTGCCTATACTGCCTAAAAGCTTAGCTAGTATTTGTAATATAATTATTACAAATCTGATCTCGATGGGTTAATGTTTACGCAGTGCTTAGGCATGATTCCTAATATTTCGATATGAAGAATATAACAATGCGTGTCTTTTTTTGCTGTGAAACACTGCTGGCATGCCTTCTCTTATTACTAGTCCAGAGCTTATGAAGCAATATACAGAGATTTTGAGTGCCTAGGATAGATTTAAAGCAAATTGAATGTGATCATGGTGAAATCATTTATAAACCACCATATAAGTTAGCGCATTAGAAAAGCAACCTAGATGCTATGTTCATCCCTTTTCTTCCTGTTTTTAATTTGAGGCCAATGCAAACAAAGGGATCTTATCTATATTATTGTCAAGCCACTGTGCTTAGGGAAGGCTTTTCCATCCAGCCAATAACTCTCTGTTTAGCAGAGCAAGGATGTCCAGTACACTCATCCTGTCCATTCAGAGACATGCAGCAAAACAATACCTCCAGGTCATGTCATCCACAGGAAGCTCCTCCGGGTGTGTTTGTTATCAACCTGTCTAAATACTTCTCCTCTGACCTGCTAGCCTCCGGAAGACTCTTGATTACAGCAATACCCAGTGGTCAAATTCAGCTCCACCTTTTTCATTTCCTCAGACCAAACCTGGGACATGGATGCGCCACGATCATGGCTGTACACAATATCAACTGATACGACAAAAGCGCTCAGTAAAGCTCTAAGCGGTTTAGAAGCTTTTCCTTATTTGTTTGGATTCAGTCATCTGTTTCCCACCATTGTCTGTGGATTCATGGTTTCTAGACAGGATTACGAGTGTTATTTTTTTATATCACTGCTGCTTCTTGGCCTACAACATGGAACTGTTGAACACATCCATTTGGAAAAGAAACCCTGTTTGGCACAAACGTACAAAAAGCGTCCTTGAGGAGCCATTTTACGGCTGTGTAGTAATCATTATATGACTGAATCGTCCAGCTTTCTAAATTTGCCTAAGGGCACTGGACTGCAAGTTCTAGTCGGGATTCTCCAGTGCTTTTAAAGCACTACAACAACAAATGACAACAGTACTGCAAGATCATTATATGCATTATACAGCCTGGATTTACCAAGCAACTACCTCCAGGGTTGGGGATTCAAATCCTGCCTCCACCCTGTGTGCATGGAGTTTGCATGTTCTCCCTGTGGGTTTCCCCTGGGTATGCCAGTTTCCTCCCCCGGTCCAAAAACATACGTTGTAGGCTGATTGGCATTTCCAAAATTGTCCGTAGTGTGTGAATGTGAGATTGTGCCCTGTGATGGGTTGGCACCAGAGTTGGATGTAACCATTACTGTAATCTAATGACTTTTTCTGATAATGCAGTAATGTAACGCAACATATTTTAAACACACACACACACACAAACACACACACACACACAAACACACACACACACAGACACCTATGATAAATTTTGAATAGTCACTCCCAAGTAGACAAAAAGGCATATTTTTGGGAGGTGAGAAGAAACCAGAGAACCAAGGGGAAACCCCTAATGGACAAGGAAAGAACATGCAAAACTGTATAGTGTATACATACAGTAACCTGAGCTGAGAAAGAAAGTTTCTTCTCAGGAAAAAACTGAAGACTCTGAAGCTGTGAGTCAGAAACTCTACCCACTCCATCACTGCACTACCTACTGTTTGTACCATCATGCCACCCATGTCTTAAGTACATATAATATAAAATGTAGTAAATATGGACTCATGTTTCACTCCTTACCTGTTCACTTACTTAAAAAATGATCTTTGCTAGATGGTGGCCAGAACTGAGCCCTCACTGCTTTGTTATTTTGATGTCTGACATACACAAAGACTGTTGTTCAGTGTTCTCTAACCAAGCAACATGGTGTGACAATTACAAAACTACCTTAGTACTAAAGCCAGTGCTAATTATCCCAATTTGTTGTAATGCATGACACTGCATCATGAATATTCATCCATCCATCCATTTTCCGTACCACTTATCCTACACCGTTCACAGGGAGCTTGGAGTCTATCCGAGGGAGCTCGGGGGACACCCTGTATGGGGTGCCAATCCATCACTGGGTACAATTGCACATTCACACACTACGGACAATTTGGAGATGCTAATTAGCCTACAACACACATCTTTGGACTGTGGGAGGAAACCAGCGTATCCAGAGGAAATCCCTTAAAGCTCCATGCACACAGGGCAAAGGGCAGGATTTGAACGCCAACCTAAAAAAAATACATATATGTAGCATTGTCTCCCCACCACAGCATCAACAGTCGTTTCTCTGCAGGGGACAATCCCATTTGAAATCAAATAAAACACAGTCCTCAGAAGTCCAAATCAGTCATTTACAGTATGTTTGTCTTTGATTGCTAAATCAAAGAATGAAAAATGGCTTACAGTGCTTTCTGGAGAGCTCTAACCTGAGGTTTTGTGGTGTATCTCTGACTGATGAGGGTGAAAGTGATGAGGGTCTGGAGATGTTGACCGCCCTCCTCCACACTTCCTCTTAGGGCCGCCTGGAATCACGCACACTATCTATCACACCACACATTAGCAATGTTCCCCAGTAATGCCAACAATAAACTACTTCCTCTGGGTAGAACCTGCATAAAGTCCTGGTCTGCAGATTCTATCAGTCGTATGTCTGCAGTTTTCAGCTGTTATTTCCGTGGGTTCTGTGCCATGGGAGATATAAATCTGCCTCTTAAGGCGGGAAATGAATAATAGCCCTTCACTTGCTTAAATGCACTGATTAATCAAATCAAAAACACCAGAAATGAGATTGCTTGGAGCTGTGTAAGTGTGCACATATTTTCTGCAGGGGAAAAATAGCTAGGTGAAAAACAACCAGAATGATGGGTTCTTCAATTAACAGTTTGCTGGGTATATTTTCATTTAACCCAGCATGCAGAGACTATGCGACCTCAGTTTTGGATCATATTCAGGTGACATGACCTACTGGAGGTTGAGGTTTTAGAACTCACACCTCGTTCTCTCTATGCTACAACGGCAGTGGTTTTGTTGCAGTGAATTGTTTCTTTCACTGTCCGTGATTAAACTCAATGCATACATTATTGACTACATTTAATGTTTACATTAACGGGATTTCATAAGAATTTCACATTTTATTTTCATTCTTAATATAACCCACTTTTGCTTGTTTTGTGGATTTGATTATCCTTTGCCTGATGCGCAAAAAAAAAAACTCGTTTAAATGCTAAATACTCTTTAATGTGGAATGTTTTGTAGCTGTAATCAATTGAAAGGCTTTTAAAATGCATTTTAATTAATGTTGCTTTAGAAATAATACAATATTGTTATTTAATAAACATATATAAACATATATATATATATATATATATATATATATATATATATATATATATATATATATATATATATATATATATATATATATATTTTAAGTCAGCTACTACTTTTTACAAGCATTATAGGTACCCATGACATTTCCCTTTAGCGTCTGTAGAATGAACTTCATATGTATCTTTATATGTTGAATTGGTCTTACAGTATATCCAGTATTGGTCTTACAGTATAGTACCCCAATAAATTCTAAGCTAATAACCTAAACTTTAAAAAAAAAAAAAAAAAAAAAACATTTAAAGAGACTGCAAAAAGTGCAAATCAATGAACCCAATGTCATTTCTTCTACTAAAAATGGAAGCTTACATGAATATTTTGCACATACATGCAGGAATGTTTCAAATACTTTCGCTGCTCCATGACAACCAGTTATTGTGCATCTAAGAACATCCATCCATCCTTCCATTTTCTGTACCGCTTATCCTACACAGGGTCGCAGGGAGCCTGGAGCTTATGGAGGACAATCACATACACACTACAGACAATTTGGAAATTCCAATCACCCTAAAGGTCATGTCTTTGGACTGGGGGAGGAAACCAGAATACCTGGAGAAAACCCCCGAAACACGGGGACAACACACAAACTCCACACATGCAGGGCAGAGGCAGGATTCCTGCCAATTTACCCAACCCCAGAGGTGCGAAGCAATGGTGCTAACAACTAAGCCACTGTGCTTCCCATATCAAATAACATTAACATAAAATATATGAATATATTTTGTAAAACATAGTAATATTCACAAGATGATTACACATTATACTCACACATTAACATGATTTCTGTAGGAATTTTCGAACATATACAGAATTTTTGTTTTTTTTTTAAATCTTCACTGCTAAGGATAGTCAGGTAGCTAACATGAGTTAACATGAGGATTTTAGGATCCAAGCATGTACAGTATAATGCAGTTATCTAAGCTAATGCTAAATAAGCAAACACGTTATAAAGTAGCTGGTAGTGATGAAGGAGGGGTAGACATCATTCACTCCACTGTCATTGAGACACAGCAGCACTGTGCAAATAACCTAATAAAGTGACCAAATAGGCACAATTCATTGTTTAGGTAGAAAGAATAACCCAGTCTGTGTGCCTATTTGATACACAAATATTTGTCTTCACCAGTTGCTAGTGTATAGTGCTTAATATGGCTATGATGAGACAGTTCACCGTAGTTTATCTCCTTGGAGTTTTACTGCATATTTAACCATCAAACCACCTTTGCTGTTCTTAGTACTTCAGCCATTAACTCTTTAACTGATAGTCTGAATAAAGTAGAAGCAGACACTCATCTGCTGATCCGGCACACAGGAAGTGTGTCCATCAATGCATAGAGGGGAAGTTTGCGCCGTGCTGTTGAACTGAGTGATGTTTATGCTGGGCTTAGCTGAGGGCCAAGGCCAACAGTGGCAGCGGGTTGTGACTTGCCGAGTCACACCATGAGTCACTTTTTCCACTCGATAGCCGCAAAGCAAACAGATCAACACTGCTGGACTCTGGGACGGCCACATTGCACCGGATGTGCTGCTGTGGAACATCTAGTTGATGTTTTTGTTGTTTTTCCATTGGTATGCCTCATGAATCTCCCACAGCTTTCGTGTCTAATCATGCTGATACCAGGCCCTGAATTAAAAGATCATTGAGGTTTGTTTAATCTTCTTTCAAAGAGTTTTTGAGACCAGATCAAGGCCAAAAAAAACAAAATATTTTCTGCTTTCTTTAGGATTTGTTTTGAGCAACTATACGGTAGTTGATTGATTTAGACTGTTATTGCGTATTTTCAGTCCAAACCATATATCCTAATCACTCATTTGAATAAAGTACTCCAGTAGGCCACTATAGGACACTGATTGGAATGTATTTATTTTTATTCCAGAGAATATTCCGGAACAACCCCAATTATTCGTCTTAGTTCTGGTCACAGATGAATGTTGACGAAAAGTCCTCAGGTCATACTGGTCAGGTCATACCTCTGAACAAACAAAGGGGTGTAAATCTTGACTAACGGCTGCCGAGGCATGACCACAAACACATGACCACTAGCTGTACTTCACAAGATACCAGCATGCGTCTGATTCCTCCCTCAGACTCCCGCTGGTGGACTGGGTGCAGGCGCCTGGCCAGGCTCTGATAAGAGTCGGGAGGCTTAGGGATCAGGCTAACTTCCTGCCTGAAAATACCAGCTTGTCAGTTTTACAGCAGATGGCGAATTACAGATTTCCTTCTCTTGTTTATTTCTTTTTTTCCCAGTGTTTTCTAGTGGCACTGAGACTTCCACAAGAAGCCATACAGGCAGCAATCTTGTTGATTATCCTAAAGATATCTTTCTTTCTTTTTTTTCCCCCAGATATCCTTTTTTTTGCCTGTAAGATTATCCTGAGTGGATGCTGTATGTCTTTTGGGTTTAGCTCTGAAATCTTCGATGATGCATGAAAGTAATAACAGCTTTTCCACTTCCCCAGAGATACCATGTCAACATCTAGAGATATGAGAACTACTTCATCCTTCTGTGTGACTGTGATCTCAGAGATTTTTTATCTTCAAAGTAATGCCTGTTTGTTATGACACCGGGAAAGAATGGAGTGCTTCTTATCTCTCTGTAGTCACAATGATAAGCATGTTTATCTTTTTCTTTCGTGGCGGTAATACATGGAGACGAGGGGGTGACATGAACTGCTGGCGGTAGAGGTTTACACCTCACACCTTGTTCTCACTGTGCTGCCGCTGGTTCGATAGAGACGCAGATGATTCCAGACATTCCTGAGCTCCTTTTACACTGTTTACACACAGATCATATCAGAAACCATCAATAGCAATCCATACCAAAATTATAAAGGGTTCAAATCATGCAACACATTTGTGATATCTACAACGGATTTCTTTCCCTTTCCGTAGTGAAACTCAATACATATTGACTACATTCAATGTTTACATGAAAGGGATTTTATTAGAATTTCCTATTTATTTTCATTCTTAATATAACCCACTCTTGCATGTTTGTGGCTTTATTTATCCTTTGCCTGAAAATACTCTTTAATGTGAAATGTTTTATAGCCGTAATCACTTGAAAGGCTTTTAAGAGTCTCTTGAAAACAATACATTAACAAAACATTTTTTGAGACCCTTATTATTACCACTGTTAGTTAATATAAGACTGAAGCTGACATTCTGATTTCCTAATATAAACACTTATTAAACCACACTTTTCATTTGCAATTAAAGTGTTATTTGTTGTTGAAGTAAAGTATGCCGGTTTAATTATAGTGTATAGTGTATACTTATAAATTAATTATCATTTTTGTGAGCACAAACAGCTCTAAAGACTCCAAAGAGAGACAGGCCAGATGAACTGCCTAAGAAACGTTATGGGGACACAAATTTGAGGAAGCGATTTTTATAGATGATACAAAATGCAAAATTATTTATCTTTCTTTGGTCTGGGGAAAATGTGGATAAGCAAAGCTGGAGAGAACGTTTGGGACTCGGGACAGGGCTATCTAAGGTGGTGGTTCTTTAAGCTTTTTTAACACAACAATTTGTTTTGTTTGGGGTTTTTTTTTTTTTTTTTTTTTGCTTTATATTTATGCAATTATATATATTTTAGACCAAATCAATTCAAATTAATGCATGTCTAGAAAAAAAAACAATCTGTAGTGAATAGGTAAATATCCCAGTTATGATCAAAATAGTACTATTGAATTTGATAAAGACTTTTGTGTTACCTTTCAGCAGTGTAGAAGAGCAGGTTAGGAGGTCTCTTTATTATCTCTTTACCCCGCTTTCTTTCTATTCTTTTGTTCTCAGGAATGGGATCGTGGCCTAAGCTATTTCCAGGAGTGCCTGGGTGTGCTTCAACCATTTGATCCTCTGACACAATGTCCTCTTTTGTTTGGCAAACACAGATTGTGGATTAAAGAGCACAAACACAATGTGTAAAAGAATCTGGCATCAGCAAAGGAGATCTGCAGATGCATTCAGGTCCTTTGTAAGTGCGACCCCAATTGAAACTCTTGGTCAAATTCACACAATCCACTGCAGAACAGATAGGGATTGAGCATAAGGCTAATTACTTGTCATGCTAACTTAATTAAGTAAGAAAGGGTCTCGTGGTACTTTCTAACCCATACATTTTGATTTTTCGAGTTATCTTTGCAGGCGTATGTGTGAAACATTAACTTGAACTGTAGCATCTGACCCGACCCTCATTGGGGCACATTTCAGGCAACAGGCAAGGGTCAGCTGCATTCCACATGAGGATTAAAGTGTGTGGGTTGAGCAGAGGGATTTAGGACAGTGTGCATGTTGGGAACGATAAGGGAAGCAAGGGATCAGGCTAGCCAAGGTATGCAACATCTCTCTGTCGTATGTGTATGATCGGATCTGACTTGCAGTCTGGATGCGCCGTCTGAAATAATTGGAGTAATACAAGTGAAGGAGAATTTCCGTATTGAACACGTGAATTCAAGAGTCATTCCAATGAAAAGAAGAGTCATCTAGCTGTATCAGAGTTGCCTCTGTCTTTCGGACAAGACGTAAAGCCGAGGTCCTGACTCGCTGTGGTCATTAAAAATTCCAGGACATTTATCATAAAAGAGTAGGGGTATAACCCCGGTGTCCTGGTCGAAATTCCCCCATTGGCCCTTCTCTACCATGGCCCCTGAATTGGCTACATCATTCACTACTCTTCACTAATAGCTGGTCTGTGGTGGGCATTCTGGCACAGTATGGCTGCCGTTGGATCATCCACGAGGATGCTTTACACTAGTGGAGCTTCAGGAGTCCGTACCCCCCCCCCCCCCCCCCCATACTATGTAAAGCACTTTGAGTATCTAGAAAAGCACTATATAAATGTAACTGTATCCTCTGATCTCGACTCTTTATTGGCCATTTCTAAAGCTTATGACTTATTCACAAATACCCAAAGCAGATCACAATGTTCCGTATTGTTTGGAATAGGGTGTGATTGAGAGATTGAGAGCACTGATTGCTGAGCCTTTCCCAGGGCCTGACTCTCAAGGGAGCAGACTGCATCGCTCTGTGGGTCCCCATACTGTCATTACAGCCAATGAAACATACAATAGGTTAGGGAGATGAGATAACATTTTCTGGAAGTAAACCACAGGTGGGAAGCTCAACAGGGCATTATTAGATCTCTCGATCCCAGGGTATAACATTGCTCCTAACCCCCCAGGGGCTCTGCTTTACCATCTGCTCGTACACTCTCAGCCCTTTTTCCTTCTCTTTCTCTTTCTAGCCATGCTGTTCAGTGCACACCCATTCACCTGCTCCGCCCAGAGATACACAGAATTTTCTGAAAAAACAAAGGCATAGATGAGAGCTGTAATCTAACTGGATGCGGCGTACTCTGAGCGGTCAGTCACAGCATCTTGGATGGACTCTGTATAGTAACTGGTGGTAACTGGTACTGCGGACACACTTTGGAAAGTGTAGTCCATTAAAAAAACATTTTTGTGTAATAGCTTATGGCAGAAACTGATCCAAATGGTTAATTTAGACAGTTTTGGTTTCTCAGGGGTGTCGCTATAATAAATGAGCACAACCATATCAAGTTTATACTGTATGCCGTTCATTTATTTAGAGAAAACCACCTTATGATGGAAGCTTTTCTACCGGATGTAGCTGTCATTGCAATCAATCATCTCATCAGTCTGACTTGTTTTCGTTTCTTCTTTTTTTCTGATTGAGAGTAATATAAGCAATAGCAACTACATTTTAAAAGACATGCATCATTATGTGATTACTGGAAAGTTTAAATTAAAAAAAAAAAGCTGCTGTGGATGTAAATTCAAGGTAAGTGTATTCAATGAGACGAGTAAAAATGCATTCTGTGTGAAAGTCTGGCATCTAATATCTCAAGAATGTTTTAAAAAAATGTATTTTCAAATTTAACAGACACATACAATAACATTGATGAACAAACAGACAAATAAACCCATAGCGTTGAAATGTATGAATATTACATTCAATTTTATATATATATATATATATATATATATATATATATATATATATATATATATATATATATATATATATATAACCCCAATTCCGAAAAAGTTGGGGCGCTGTGTAAAGTGTAAATAAATGTCAATAAAATCACAATGCAGTGATTTGCAAATCTCATCAACCCATATGTTATTCACAATAGAACATAGAAAACATATCACATGTCTTAGCTAAGGAAATGTACCATTTTAAGAAAAAAAAAAGGTTGGTTTTTTTTTTAAGGTAAAAAAACACGTCTCAAAACAGTTGAGACGGGGGCAACAAAAGGCTGGGAAAGTAAGTGTTACTAAAAAAAAAAACAGCTGGAGGTTAATTGGGAACAGGTCAGTAACATGATTTGTATAAAAAGAGGTATAAAAAGAGAATCTTAGAGAGGCAGAGTCTTTCAGAAGTAAAGATGGGCAGAGATTCACCAATCTGAGAAAATCTGCGTCTACAATTTGTGGAACAATTTCAGAATATTGTTCCTCAACGTAAAATTGCAAAGACTCTGAATATCTCTATGAATGTATTTATTTACATTTTACACATCATCCCAACTTTTTTTGGAATTGGGGTTGCACATCTCTTCCTGCATAAATTGTTCAGATACATGATAGAAAAGTGTTCTTGAGACACGCAAAGCAAAGTTAGGCCCATGGAACATTGTCTGTAAATATGCATAATGCACTAGAAATAAAAAGTGAAACAAAAAAAAAAGCATTTAAATGATAGAGATGTTCATAAAGCACATTATTATAGCTTGACCTGTTTTGTGTAGCTCTTTCTTAATAAGAAGCTCACACCTGACTTAAGCTAGATATTATTACAAAAGGATCAACTGAAGCAAAAAAGCCTCTCAATGTGAAAAAAAAAGATCTATAATCTAACAGCAATTTCAGACCGAGCTTTCTGACAGCTAATTATCTCCACTCACCGTCAAACAGAGAATTGTTTAGCTGCAAATGCTCTTCAAACATTACCTACATATATTACCTGCTCCATTTCAAAGCTCCTCACTGTGGTAGAACAATGATCTCGTTCAAAAGTAATTAGTTGGGAAGGTGACAGAGAGGCACATTACACTCCAGCACAAAGGAGACCATTATAGAAAGAAAACAAGAGAGTGTGAAAACTGGAGCGAGAATCCTGCGAAAATTAACACCAGAATGGACAACAGCAATTAGAGTCAGTGAGTACAGAGACCACCTTGGAGCATCCGGGGCGCTCGGTGTCAGCATAAAGACCTCTATATTGCCACGTTAGGTTCAGTCGGCTACCTAATGCAGGGCTTTTGATGAAGGTTGAGGCATAGTTTTGGTATATGGAGTACGTTATCATGCTTTTCACCCAGCGTGATTTACACACCGAGCTGCACTAACCTTTGCTTTGAGAGGTCGCTCCCAAAGCAATATACATATACAGGTATGTGAGACTGATCAGGTTTGACGCTGCCCCTGAATGGATCTGTACACACTGTGCTCAGACTTCTAACCTGGATACATGTTTGATCGGGCAGCAAGGTGTTAAATTGGCGTCTTATGCACACGTGCGGGCCATTGCTCCAGGGTGACACAAAGAGAAATCACAATTTAATCACAAATTAAGGATTGCTGCCATGTGTGGGAATTTCAGAGGAGTCTTCCATCTTCATATTGGCAAGCAGAATGAAACACTTCTAGAGTAATTTTGAGAAAAGCATGAGGCATGTAGTTGGGTAGATTCATAAGAAAATCACGTCAATTTACACCAGGTTGAAGAATTATGGCTTTTGGGTGATGGTGGCTTTTGTATTGATTGTTAGCGATTGTTAAAACTTGGATTATCTGCTTATATAAATGGAGAAAAAACAAACAAACAATACAATACACTATAATGTGTTCTATTTTAAAGCATAAACAGAGGAAATGTCCTCAAACATTTGCTTGCTATTGTACAATATGAAATATTACATTACTTTACAGGTATCTTTTTCTCAAACTCAACCTGCAACCTTTCAAGTTTTAACCTTCGGGAACGTTTTGTTGTGAAGCTTAACAAAAGGCAGCGGGCATCTGCAAAAACGCTCAAAATCATTTAAGAAGTTCACCTCATGCGTGCACATGTGGTGCATTTGTCAGTAACAGAGACCCTAGGCCACAGTGTCTGACCTGTGCCCCCTGCCTAATATGCTCACAGACGCTAATTCCAAACACATAACCCAATCGAACCGTATCACCGTATATCCCATGCCTGTCCTGAGCATCCATCTGTAGCCTCATATATTAACACTCAGAGCAGAGAGTGAAAACTCCTCGGCTGAATATTTATCTTCGGGAGTAATACTGTACTGTTTTGATAAAGGGGGGAGAACAGGGTGCAGATAGGCCTGATTTGCAGCAGGAATGGTAGATGAGCTGGAGCACGTTGCTGGTGTAATGGCTTGAGCAGATGTGTGGGACGACCCGACTCTGACCCACAGCATGGCCACAGAGCCCCTAAAGACCTCTAGCAGGGAGATTTACGCTCACTTTGTAAACAAGAAAGCATGGTGCTCAACATGGTTGAAAGTCATTTATGGCACATTTATCCCAGACAAGACATTTGTTAAAACCTTACTGTATTTTATGGATCAGGAATAGCATTCTAAACTCATACCAGCTGGAACATTCTTTCTGTGAGAACATAGATTTAATTTACTGATATTTATTCATTACTATACCACAGCGCTGTTGAATTCTCGTTTCTGATCGGTCAGAAGATATCGATTACTTTTCTATTAGTAACAGCAGCTTTGACAGCAGTTCCGTCTGCAAGGCAAATTGTATGTCACTGAGTTTATTGTAATACGTTATTATTTCTATAGGAACAACTTACGCAGCAACGCTGCACAAAACTCAACTGACTTAACCTAAGAGCTGTTTCTTTAAGTAAAGTTTCCCTGACACAGGAACGTCTTCAGGATGGACTATTATGTTTCTTTGTAAAACAAGCTGCATGAATTTTTAGTCTTTTTAACGTCAAGAGAGGTAAAAAAAAATTAGAGAGGGATTGAGGGAACAACTGTTTAATGCTGCTATAATGTACGCGATCATGGACAACTTAATTATTAAATGTTACAATAAATAGAAAAAAAATTATATAATACGATGTTTAATAAATAAGAAGTTGTTAGTGATGGGGAATTGCTGTGGCATAAAGGGAATAAAACATTTCAGGATGTGCTGTTAGTGGAGAATAATCAATTGTTGGAGATAGCATAGCCATTATGAGCGGCTGTGGCTCAGGTGCAGATTGTCCATTCATCATAAGGTTGGCGGTTCGAATCCCGGCCCACATGACTCCACATGCCGAAGTGTCTTTGGACACAAGACACTGAACCCTATATTGCTCTCAATGGCAAGCTAGTGCATCGCCTTTGTGTGTGAATGTTTGAATGAGAACCAGTGTAAAGCGCTTTGTCGAACCGCTAAGGTTAAAAAGTGCAGACCATTTACCATTACACCAACTGATTATGCCTTATCGTGTTTTATTCTTTACTTAGCAAAATGTCTTTAAAATGTTACCAGTGGCATGTGTACATAGAAAACGTATATAAAAATAATTGATGTTCTGCATGATCAGCAAAAAATATAACTAATTGTTATATGTGGCTTAGTGGTTAGCATGTTTGCCTCGTACCTCCAGGGTTGGGGGTTCGGATCTCGCCTCCACGCTATGTGTGCGGAACCTGCATCTTCTCTGTGTGCTTCGGAGGTTTCCTCAGGGTACTCCGGTTTCCTTCCCAAGTCTAACGACATGCGTTGTAGGCTGATTGGTATTTCCAAAATTGTCCATAGAGTATGAATGTGTGTGTGAGTGTGCTCTGTGATGGGTTGGAACCCTGTCCACGGTGTCCCCTGCCTTGTGCCCCAAGTCCCCTGGGATAGACTCCAGGCTCCCCGCAGCCATGTGTAGGATGGGCGGTATGGAAGATGGATGGATGGATAATTTACGGTGATTATGAGGGTGAGTGATACAGCAGTAGGGTAGACAGCAGTTGACAGACGCACTGTGTTTTCTGACGTTGTACATTTTAGCCTGTCGGATTAGAGGGTTGTAATCTTATCAGAGGTATAAAAATAGATGACAGAGCAGCATTTGGGTTGCCCCTGGAAGTGTTAACTATCACACATGCAGCATTAGATGCCACCCAGTAAACAAGGGATTTCAGAGCTCTACTCTTGAATTACTCTACAACCCAAGTTCCACTGCCCACTTGTTCAGTTATATTGAAAACACGTACGGTATTTCGTACATTAGTTAGACTACTGGTCATAATCTGTCAAAAATGTCATTCGATTAAAGTAGTAGTTATAATCTATTCTAATCTCATCTAATGTGGAAATAAGGTTTACGTTACAGTCGCTGTCTAGCATTGAGTCTTTGGTTTATGGAAGCACTGTACATACCATTGGTAGATCCAACACTGCCTGAGCCAGGGGGGGTGAAAAAAAACAGTCTGCACAGATCTCCCAACAAACAGAGGAAGAGGGAGGGAGCTCACTCCTGACTTCACTCCATGATGGAACCCCGCTGAGCACCATAAGGACACTGTTTTGCTTGCTGCTATTACCCTCTTGGTGATGGCCATTTAAAAGCTGAGCAAACAGGCCGGATACTTCTCTGAACTAACAACTCAGCCATCTAACACACATGCCATGAACGAGCCAAAAGTATGAGCACACACTGTATGGACACTGTGTAAATTGATCAGCGGAACACTAAGTCAGCAAACGATTGTGAATGTTGTGGAAACTCCAACCCACAGACATGAGCCAAGAGGTACTGTAATGGCTGAAATAGTTTGTGTTGGGAGTGGTGGTAACAGCTCTGGGTTTGGGTCAGGACAGTCATGTGTCTAGACGCTAGCACCATGTACCCAGACGCTAGCATCATGTACCCAGACACAGTTGAGCCATGTCATCTCCTCCAGCCTGTGTCAGCAGTCCAAATTAAACTGCATGAGACAAAGCCAATCCACATTAAGATCTTTTTGACGGATCGGTTTTCCTTGGACACAGTAATACACTCCTGGACCCTTTGGGAACTGCTGCACATGTTTTCTTTTCTTTTTTTTAAGAACGCAAAGATGGACATTCTCCCCTGACACCATGAAAACTCTCTCAGAGCGCCCTTCCCTGCTCCTCTTCACTCTTTTCCCCAGCAAAAGCAGGATGTTTCCTGACAAAAGCGTCTGTAAAGTCTCAGCAGAGCATGACAGAGTTCGTTCAGTTGAGATTTAGAACTCAACAAATGAATCTGCTGCACAGCTTTGCCTTGGCTCATGTCTCTGTTCTCATTGTCTTTCAAACAAAACGGGTACAGATATGAACAATTATTCGAGATCTTTTATCTATAATATTGTGTAAGAGCCTGTAAGCTCACTATTGGCTTTTGCTCTAGATTTCATGCTTTTCCTATGTTGTGAACTTTCACTTTCCCATATATAGAGGGGTTATAAATTATACCATCTGTCTTCAGTCCATTGGTTTCCATTAAAAATGTAACAGATTTGTTACCAAGTGTTGTTTTGTTTTATATGGTTCACTAGTTTTATATAAATCATTTTTCTGGCTAAAATAGGCAGATGCCCGTGCAGTATCGTAATAACAATAGTATGTTAAGACCCCATCATCCTATACTCTACACAAAAAGCTTTCATCTCCTTTCATGTTTTCTAACCAGCCAGTGCCAGTCCTTTATCAGTAGAGACATTGCTGTGTTTACGAGTCCTCATAAAACTCAGCGGATTACTTTGAATGCATGTTAAAGCTTACACCATTTCCCACTGATTTGCCGTTGCTTGATTTTACAAACTTCTCACGCCCACAAACGAGACAATGATTATAGATGTATAAAAGAGTGTATTAAAAGAGCAAGTGGGTCATTCACTCTCAAGTAGTCCAAAGTTGGAATTGGAACAAAAACTGATCTCTAGAGCACATTACAAGGTACGTGTACATATATAAACATTTTGCACATCCGTTTCTTAAAAAAAAAAAAAAAAAATTTAAGCATTTCCACACTTAAACTGAAATTATTAGAAGACATAATGGCATATGGGTCAAAAGATCTGCACTGAAACATTAGTTATGAGGCATTACATTTATTGCATTGAGCATGTAACAAGGACACGAAAATAACAATGAATTTATGAATAAAAATTTGATTAAAAATAGGAAAGCATTTGACAAATCAATAAATAACATCAGCAGATGTTTGAAAATACTCAACAATTCAGACCAATTTCAGGATCTGTTAGCTTGAAAATTTCAAAGAAGGATTCAGAACACTGAAGTCGAGATTTTCTTGGGTACAGAGTGCATCACTAGGAAGTTAAGGTAAGACCATATAATTTTTATGATAATGTAGGTCCATATGTATAAGTATATGTATATATATATGTATATATATATCTTTTAATTGATTGACTTCACTATACCCTGCAAGAAATGTTGTGAGTGTAACATGGTGTAACTTACCTGGACACGAACATCACAGGTCAAAACGCTTGTGATCAGCCATGTCGAATGATTATCGAAGGAGATCCGTAAGTGCTCACAGGTGATACACATCATGCCTGAATGTGGGGTCTGGTGTGACATTTGAAGTGTAAGATACCCAAAACAGGACACTATAGAACTCTAAACCTTAAAATGTTGATTAATTGTAAGTTCTGGTAATTTTCCTTTTTTTTTATTTTTAAATACCATCCATTGTGCTTGACTGACTGACAGAGGAACACTGTTGTTATTAATAGAAACCTTAGTTTTTATTAAGGCAGTTTGAACATAACCCATGCAGACTCCGACAGTTACATTCACAACCACTTTTAAAAGACCTCGCTCACAAAACGTTCTGAACAACCATTCCCATGGATAACTATTAGGTAGACTCTGTACTAAAATACAAAGACTTTTGTTACAGGAAAGGGTGGGAATTAAAGCAAAAAGGAATGACTTTATTAGATAAGGTGAGAACCGTCACTATTCCCGACACTAATCAGTGGGGAGAGTTTAGAGGACATTGTGTTTTTAGAGCAGTTAGGAACATTGAAATGATCTTATGTAAATCTCAAGGTGTAATATCTTACATTAATCATGCTAACAATATTCAGAATCATTTTACGTCAGAGTCAATTCAGAATCATTTTACGTCATAGTCATTCAGAATCACTTTATGTCAGAGTCAATTCAGAATCATTTTATATCAGATTCAATTCAGAATCAATTTATGTCAGAATCAATTTGGAATCATTTTCCTTTAGAGTCAATTCAGAAACATTTTACGTCAGAGTCAATTCAGAATCATTTTACGTCATAGTCATTCAGAATCACTTTATGTCAGAGTCAATTCAGAATCATTTTACGTTAGATTCAATTCAGAATCATTTTACCTCAGAGTCAACTCAGAATCAATTTATGTCAGAGTCAATTTGGAATCATTTTACGTCAGAGTCAATTCAGAATCATTTTATGTCATAGTCAATTCAGAATCATTTTACGTCAGAGTCAATTCACAATCTTTTTACTTTATAGTCAATTCAGAATCATATTACGTCAGAGACAGTTCAGAATCATTTTACGTCAGAGTCAATTCAGAATCATATCACCTCAGAGTCAATTCAGAATCATTTTATCTCAGAGTCAATTCAGAATCATTCTGCTTCACAGTCACAGAAGCAAAATCATTCGTCAACAGAGTCACAGATTCACTGTCATTGTACATCACAGTCATAAAACTAAAACTCATTCTACATTACAGAGTCACAGAATCAGAACTACACCACATCACATCGGTTTCTTTCTACATATCAAACAAATGGGCCCGCTTTAGTGTTTAATCATTTCAGTTCCAATCATTTCAGTTTAGCTTCCAATCATTTCAGTTTAGCATCCATTCATTTCAGTTTAACATCCATTCATTTCCATTTCCATTTTTCAATTAATTTCATTTAATTTCCATTTAATTTCCATTCCATTCATTTCAGTTTAGCATCCCATCATTTCAGATTAGCATCCATTCCTTTTAGTTTAGCATCCCTTCATTTCAGTTTAGCATCCCATCATTTCAGTTTAGTATCCATTCCTTTTAGTTTAACATTCATTCATTTTCATTTCCATTTTTCATTTCATTTCATTTCCATTCCATTCATTTTAGTTTAGCATCCATTCATTTCAATTTAGAGTCCAATCATTTCAGTTTAGCATTCAATAGATTCAGTTTAGCATCCAATCAGTTTGGACACTATAGCTATCCATGTATCTGTAGATGGATAAGCCACAAGACTGCAGTGTTGAACTTGAGGATGAGCGCTCCTGGCCCTACCTCAGTAAAACGTTTCAGTATTCTGGATTAAGCAAAGACTGATATAATGAGGCATCTCCTTTATCTCCTTAGAAGGCATGGACTCAACAATTTGAAAAAGTGCTGAGGTATTGTAAGTTTGCCTAATTTGCATTAACATTAACAATATATACATCAATCATCTTGTTCAAAAGTTTACACTCCCTTGGCTTTTAATGTATCGTGTTGCCTTCTTGAGCATCAGTGAATGTTTGCACCTTTTGTAATAGTCGTGTACGAGTCCCTCAGTCGTCCTCAGTGTGAAAAGATGGATCTCAACATCGTATAGCCGCTGTTGGAAAGGGGTCAAATATGCCGAAGATGCTGGAAAAGCGAAGATTGTGCAGGATCTGGAGGATTTTTCTGAAGAAAAGTGGGCAGATTAACTGCTCAGGACAAACAAGGGACTGATGAACATGGACTCCTGGACGTCGTTGATCATCCAGGTAATGACAATGGAAATTCAGTAATTATTGTGTCTTGTGGGCGATATGTAAATATCTGCTATGTGAAATAGCAAGGAGTATATAAACTTACGGCCTCGATTGAATACCTGTAATTAAATGATGCACTCACAGAGAATGTGCTTGAGCCTTTAATAAGCATGAAAAAAAATCTTCTCGAATATCCTCGAATTCCCCGCAGCTAAGTGCTTCACATCAAAAAAGACTTTGTTGCTTTTCATTTGACCTGCGATCACAGATTTTTCGCATTAGTCTTTTATGGATGAATAATTAAAGAATGTTCTTGCGGAGGTTATGTTTCATACGCCACATTCTATAAAGCTGAACAGATATACACAGAGCTCATTCCTGCTCGGGTTAGTGACCCAATAAGGATCAGGGTTCTTCGTTTATGAAGAGGAACAGAGGGGCATGCAGTTTAATGTACTGTGGCTGATTCTGTCTGAAGAGAGATGAGATTGGAATGGTAATAATGGTGAAAATGATCATCCTGAGCAGATTTACAAGGGATTATCATGATCCTCGGTTGTGGAACTGAGAAAATAATCAAAGAAATACATTAGCAGAAACATCTTAATATCAACAGTGTACATTGTGCCATTTATTATGGAAGTAGTAATATGGGTTCACCCAGTGTTCCTGGGATACGCTCCAGATCCACCACAACCTCAACTAAAGATGAATGAATGAGAAAACCAGAGTGATTTTTTTGTTGTTGTTGGTTGAAACAGTCTACCTGAACTATTTGTAACTTATCTTGCCCATATGCGCTTATGTTATTAATGAAAGGCATGCGTATGTGGTCGTCATGGCGCTGATTATGTGGTAGGCTGTCAGCATGAGGCAGCTGATGGGAAAGCGCATAGTCATGATCAGACAGAGCAGCTGGGGCTAGTGACTGCCATCTGGACACACTTACTCTATCATTGTGCACGTTCGCGTGCGATTGTGTATATGTGTATCTGCAAGCATGTTTATGCTGTCGGCGTTTACAACAAAGACAGCACGTTGCCTAGAATAAGTGCATCTAATTGCATTTGAAATAAGACTTTGATGCTTTATGTTCCTTTGAATACAAACATACAGTATGATTGATACATAAGGCTGCGCTTAATCTTACGATCACATACGATTCTAATGTCTCCGGACTACCACATTTTCTCTACTCGTGCCATCTCTGTCATCGTAACTGAGAGCCAACTGAGAGAAAACCATTTATTCCAGGGTCTTTTTATATTTGCACATGATAGCTCGCTGTAATTACACAGACTTTAATTGATTCTGATACAGATGACACTGTGGCCTCTGTCAGGGTCATCGTGGGAAAATTCAGCCAGAGCACCAGCAGGCCAGCTTTTCTGCTCCGCACCATATGGCCATGCTTTCAGCAGGCACTGGGAAAGCTGCATCTCACAGCTTTATTATGCAAATTAAGACACTGAGCGCATGGTGTCCAGCCATGACTTCATTACTATGTGCTTTATTAGGTTTTATAACACACAGTACACTACAGTTTGGAGGAACACATTACAATAACAGAACATGAATAATCATGCACTGATACCTGGATTAATACTTATGTAAATATGAAATAATGATGAACTAAGGCATGTACGAATCACAAACTAATGAAGAGTTAACCTTAACTACGACGTGAGTCTTATGAATTCATGCGTCAATAACGACCACCTTAACTACACGTTACTACATGTATGTTAGTTAATGTATCAATTAACACGTAGGGGTAAACTAAATCAAACATGCTCTATAAGAAAGGATATGAATTAAACCTGTATCATTATTTCATTATTTATAAAATTTGCCATGTGCAGCTGCGTACACAGTCTTCATTGGATGGTGCTGGGTTACATTCATTCCACAAACAGTTACACAAAACTGACTTTGCGCTCGGGTCTCCATCAGTTCATGACTTCAGCATAATAGACTTCATGTTGAGACCGTGGTGAATTTCCTGATTACACATGTAGCACACAGTTATAGAAGATAATTATTTATAATTACACCCTCTGGTGTCACCTAGATGAGGATGGGTTCCATTTTGAGTCTGGTTCCTCCTTCTCAGATCATCTCCGGGAGTTTTTCCTTGCCACCGTCGCCTTGTCAATTAAAAATTTCGATCTGAAATTGCTATATTTCTGTAAAGCTGCTTTGTGACAATGTCCGTATAAATAAAACTAAATTGATTGTACAAGTGTGTGTTTGATAATGCCACTTGCCTGACACCCAAGCTGTAGAACCTGCATACAAAATAAACTAATCTTAGGTTGATGGAAGAAGATTTAACCTTGCACTGATAACATTGAGCACGTATTGTCATGCATTCTCTCCCCTAATGAAGTCTTGTACGGTTTTGACATATATTACACTTTGAGTAGTTAGGAAAGTAGTACTTTCTTAACGTTCTTATTCTCTGAGTGACATAAACATTTGAAAGCATTTTAAATTGTGCTCAAAATCTGTTCGTGGAATGAGAAAGTGTAAGATTAATACTAAGTTTCTCACTCATCTGTCAACATCTAAGGTTTATTTGTAGAATATAATGTTGCAGCCACCGCTGTTTCACAGAGGCTTGTTTTGTTTGCGCTTGGCACTGTGGGAGTATCAGCGGCCTGGTTCCCCAGCCCTCATCCACACTCTCCCCTGTTTCCCCATTTCTGCAGGTCATGGGTGAGTTCATATTAAACCCAAGCTTGTTTGAACAAGAGACGAACCAGCCTGGCGGATGTGGATGTATACTGCCTAAATAAATAATATTAAATCTGTAGTTTGTGTGTCTGAGAGTCTGGCATGTAAAGAATGCATGAGTTGTAATGGTGTCATCTCAGGGTTAATGCAGATGGAGATGCAGCTAAGGAGCGACATGATGTGGAAATCAGCTATCTCAATTCTCTGGACTTCTGGTGTTAGCATAATTCTACATGTGGGAAATTTTCACGGGGAGACAGCGGGTGTTGTCGGAGATGTACTTCTACATGCAGATTATGAAAGCCAGCAAGTGCTATGTAAGCCTAATGCAGCTTTGACTGGTAATTGCACGCCATGAAGTCTCTTGCATAGATCATTTAACAATTCCGGGATGAGTTTTCAAAGGAAAAATGAGTCTCTCACTTAAGAACTCTTAGAGATTTGAATGTAGGGCCTGTATGAGAGAGAACATTTCCTTCTTGATTTCTGTCATTAGTAAACATTATGCATAAACGTGAATGTAGGTCGCCCTCTGCTGGTGATGTATAAAACCCATTAATGAGGCAGATTAGATCAGCTGGGCTTCACACTGACACACCAGTGTTCTACTATCATCAGAATATTATTAAAACCAAATCTTTGATGGCATCTCTTATTCCGTAATCAGATCTTCTAGACATCTAGACATCCAAAACTTGCACAAGAATCCACATCCATGACACATTTATTGATCTTTATTATGTGCTTTGTACAATGCCTTAACAGAAATGGTCCTATTTGGTTTCTTTCAGTGGGTATTGTAATTCCCTTAGCCTTATCAGCAAGAAGTAATACATGAAGATTTATCAGCAAGGTCCCGTAAGGAAACACGCTCTTTAGCAATGCTTCAAAAATACGAAGACATGAAGAATTTGAGCTACCTGTGGAAGGACATTTCGTGCTACGTCCTCCTCTTGCTCCGAGGCTGTTAGAGGCAATGCGCATTCAATAAGAACTCAGGGCTTCGTCTCAAACTGCATCTAAGCACTAGATAGGATGCCTAAAATGTATAGACAATATTAGTGTACTGACATATTACTAACAGTAATACGGAAGGGTGTGGTTTGGCACACAAGTCAAACCCAATGCAATGTGTAGTGGCCTGCGATAACCCTTCAAATGGTCAAATTTAGAAATTTGGTTCATTTTCTCAGCCTGGAGCATGTATCTCAGCCTGTACTTACATTTTAAAGACCTCCAAAGGTGAACATCTCATGCAAGAGATACTCGCATTTAAAATTTCCTTCCAATTCCACTTATCCATTTATCTCTACTTGAATAATCTAATATACACATCAGGGGGGAAAACAGCGTTGCTGGCAAAATCTTTTTTTTATATACAAGTTTTATATTAGGAATTATCACTTTAATTATCAGGATAATCTCCTGAGGTAAAAGTCACTCGCAGCATAAAACAAGCATTTAAATGATAAAAATCTCTTTCCCCGTCTGATCTCTGTTCACGCTGAGACTTTTGAGGAAATAATGGCTGATTCATTTACTCAGTCCTGTTCTGTTGGCTAAAGTGCTTGTGATTGATGCCTTTTATTAAGTCGTTTAGTCATCTGCACAGAGTGTGTTATTATTCTTCAGGATATTCTTATTATTCAGGAGCATCATGGACATTTTGATAGCTGGTACAATAAAAAAAAAAATGATCCTTGGTTCAAAGTTTGAAAAGATTGCGTCAACTTGTAAGTAAGGTGTTACGTGTTTCTCAACTGTGGGAAAAAAAACAAGTTGCAAAGAGTTGGTGCTAATTCTCTACTTTGATTGGTAGATACAGTACATACAGATGGGTGGATGGCTGGCTGGATGTATGGATGTATGGCAGGCTGGATGGAGGGATGGATGGATGGATGTATGGCTGGTGGATGGATGGATGAACGGATGGATGGCTGGCTGGTTGGATGGATGGAGGGATGGATGGCTGGATGGAGGGATGGGTGGGTGGATGGATGGATGGATTCATGGATGGATGTATGTGCATGCCTTCTCAGAGGAGAATATTGGAGCGCTACAGCAGCAGAAGACATCGATGCAACAGAAAGACACTGGGCTTCATTTTATCAAGCTGAATATCAATGAGTTTATTGTAAATGGTTCATACGAGCATCTAAACATGACATTTGGTATTCTTGAAAATCCCATCAATTCAAAAAATGTCCTTATAAGATATATTATAATAAGTATAATATTATATTGCCACACAAATGAGTCAAAATCATTTCTAATTCTATTTTTTTCGGTCTTTGCCCTGATCGTTCATTTCATGCCTCCAGCTTTCTCTGCACTTGTCCTTTTTTTTTGGAGTATTGTGGGCGTCACTACATGCAAACCATCTGTGTCAGGACCACGTTTCGCACCTAATGGGTGATCAGCATTTCTGTTGGTAAAAAATTGACTTCAGTTTGACTTACGCATACATTTTCACACAACTTTACTAACAGGTTAAAAACGAGGCCCGTTGTATGTAAATAATAAATAGTCAGAGTTTGGCATGCGACAACATAATGACAAATCCAACACAGTGCAAAAGATATGACAAGGTGTAGAAAGCAAACTCACACAGATATCCACAACATCCAAGTGGTGGTTTGGTGAATATGGGATACTATGTATAAAGTATTAATAAAATCTTTCCCATTATTCATTCATTCTGGGAAGCTGGTGGTAAATCATATCGTGAGGAGGCATTGTGGAGACTGACGGCACTAAACACTCTTAATAGTGCTTCCTAGTGGAAGCACCACAGTGGAATAAGCCAAGAGCTCGTTCATTATTTAGAAAGACGCTTTAATGATTTACAGCATGACACACCTGTAGGGTTTCATTCAAAGTTTCATTGTTTTCAGAGTATCTGATTACAAACTGAACGAATTCAGATCATAAGAAAAGCACACTTGGCAAGGTCTTAGACATATTTAGGCTCCTTTTCTGACCTGATCTTTCCAGGCAGTTTTGCTAGCTGAAATGTCAAAAATAATAATAATGACCCACTACTCAAAATGTCTCTTTGCCCTGATAGAACCCTATAATTTTAAGGTCATGATTTATGTCTCTTTTATTAAGAGACACAAAGAATAAACCCCATCAGACTTCAAAATCTTACCTTAAGGTTTGAAGACTTGCCTCATACCAAATCTCTTGCAGCCACGTAGAAGGTTTGTCCATGTAGCTTAGCATTTTATTTTCAATATATTTCACTTACAGGGGTCATGCTGCAAATTACTGAACCGTCTTTTTTGTGTGTGCATAAACCCCAATTGGACTGGATGTATCAATAGTTTTTTCAGTAAATATATTACGAATGAGGTTATTCACATGAAATTTTCACCAGACATCAGTTTTAACTCAAGAAATCTGCAAATATAACATTAAAATCCATGAATAAAGCTATATGTAATAAAGTGGA
Source organism: Ictalurus punctatus (assembly GCF_001660625.3). Lineage (NCBI taxonomy): Eukaryota > Metazoa > Chordata > Actinopteri > Siluriformes > Ictaluridae > Ictalurus > Ictalurus punctatus. Next base: position 7,173,519 of record NC_030439.2, on the reverse strand, counting down.
ATGACACGGGAAGAAGGTATTGAACACGCTAAGAAAAAGCAGTTCTCCAAGACAAGGTAAGACAAGGAACCAGCTGAAATCAGTAAGTAATTATACCCTCTATCTGTGCAAATTAATATCAGCTGAGGTTAGTAAATTGATGGTGTATAAAATGGCTTTTCATTACCAAAGTGTCACACAAGAAACGTCTCATGATGGGTAAAAGCAGAGAGCTCTCCCAAGATCTTCACAACCTTATTGTTTCAGAACATACTGATGGAAGCGGATACAGACGTATTTCAAATCTTCTGAATCTTCCAGTAAGCACCATTGGGGCCATTATCCACAAGTGGAAGCAACATCACTCCGTCATCAACCGGCCATGCACAGGAGCTCCTCACAAGATTTCTGACCAGGGAGTCAGAAGAATAGTCAGAGAGTAGCCCAAGAGCCAAGGACCACTCGGAAAGAGCTCCAGAAACACTTGGAGGCAGCAGGTACCATCGTCACAGAGAAAACAATAGGCAATGCACTCAACTGCTCACGCTCACCGGCAAGACTCCATTACTAAAGAAAAGACATGTCGAAGCTCGTTTAAAGTTTGCTACAACTCATTTGGACAAGCCTATGAAATACAGGAAGAGTGTAGTCTGGTCAGACGAGAGCAAAACTGAACTTTTTGGCTATTGTACTACACGCCATGTTTGGAGAAGAAATGGTACTGCACATCACCCTAAAAACACTATAACAGTGAAGTTTGGAGGTGGAAGCATCATGGTGTGAGGTTGTTTTTCATCACATGGTACTGGCAGACTTCATATAATTGAAGGAACGATGAATGGAGCCCTTTACCGGGAGATTCTTGAGAAGAATCTGCTGCCATCCACCAGGATGATGAAGATGAGACGTGGGTGGACTTCCAGCAGGACAACGATCCACAGCATACAGCAAAGGAAACTCCAAATTGGTTTCAGAGAAAAATAAATCAAGGTGTTAGAATGGCCCAGTCAATCACCTGACTCGAATCCAATTGAACAAGATTTAAAAACAATATGTTTAGAAGAATGAGCCAAAATCACACCTGAATACTGCGGCCCATTAATTTCTTCATACAGGAAGTGTCTTGAAGCTGTTGTTAAAACAAAGGTTTCTCCACTAAGTATTAAAGACATTTCAGTTAGAGTGTTCAATACTTTTTTCCCGTGTCATTACTATTTATTGTACATAACTTTATTTATGGACTTTAATGTTTGGATTTCGATACATATGCAGATTTCTTGAGTTAATACTGTCTTAAATTTCATGTGAATAGCCTCATTGGAAATATATTTAGTGAAAAAAATGTTGATGCAATTCAGTACTTATTTCCCCCACTCTTTATATTTATATGTATACATACATATAGTATGTACATACTATATATATATATATATATATATATAAACATTTTTTTCAGTAAATATATTTCCAGTGAGGCTATTCACATGAAATTTTCACCAGACATCAGTATTAACTCAGGAAATCCACACATATAACTCATTTCAGTTTTTAGTGGATGAAATACAATCCCCTGTGGCACTCTGTATCACCACATTCCCAATCCATAGCTATGGACATATTTTATTTTTTATTTCAGCTTTTTTGTAAGTATCAGTATTCGCTACCTGGGCTTGATGTGCCAGCCATGTTCCTTTGGCGTAGTTAGTATTGAAGCCTAGCAGCATCTCTGTACTGTGATGAGATAAAATCAAGCTTCTTGTATGCAGGAACAGATTTTGGCTGTGTGTGGATTCACTAGATACGTCTCCGACCGTACAACTGATAAGAGACAGAAAAGCAAAATAGACCCCCCCACCCCCCAACCACACACACACACACACACACACACACACACACACACACACGCACACACAGAGAAAGAGACCTTATTGAAATCTCCTGTTGAGACGGGAATGTACATTTTGTACCCACAGCACATGTCCACAGATAAAGGTTCCTGCTTTTCATTTATTTATATGCTGTTATAGTCTCACACCAGGGTTCTGAGTGTTGATGATTCACCTTATTTAATGTGTGCTTGGCATCTTCATAGACTTATAAAAAAAAATTTAAAAAAAAAAAAAAAAAAGAGCAGTGTTTCCTAGTCAACATAATATCTGTCATTACATTCAGCACCTGGTGGATGTGCTGTTGTAATGGTGGAGAAATGTCAAGCATTTTGTCCCATAAGCAGAAGCAGCTCTGATGAGTTTAGCCTAGCCATTGTGTTCAGACACGGGCAGGAAATTCGAAAGGGCTGGCAAATCTGATGAGCCATGAAAGCAAAACGGACACTCGAGCGTATCAACTAATCCTCAGGATTAGCATCTGATATTTCACTCATATAAATAGCATGGCATTCAACTCATCAGCTCTATTGTTGACGCTCATTTTTGTGTCTATAAGCAGTTTCACGTCACTAAAGCGGACAGGTGTTGACCAAAACTGCATTGTCCAGCGTAAAATAACAGCGCATGCCATGCGTCACCTGAACAAACATGGAGTACAGGGCTGCTGCGTGAACGTTGCAGTGATTGTTCATCATTGTTTTAAAGAGTGCTCATGGCTTATTAGCTCCTAGCTACTACTCCATTTCCTGGGCCCTGATGTATGCAGGAATATAATCTAATACCTAGCTGATAAGGAGGAAATGAATGTAATAAAATGATTATAATGGAAGAGATTACCTTTAAAGTTGCTTATGAGCACAACTGATATTTATTCAAAGCAGACGCACGAATACATCTAAGCCCTGTGGTACAATATGTTCTCTGAACTGTGAAGAGTCTAGAGCACACAGAGATTTAGTTGTAACTGTGTGTGTGTATGTGTACATACAGTTGTTTTTATAAAGCTCAACTCAGACAAAGGCCCACATCACCGCGAACCTAATGGCTCACGTGGTGCCGCTGCTCTCTTTAAATTGCGTCCCGACTTTCCTGCTTCTGCTGGAAAGCTGATCGATACGCAGAGCCACAAGACACCACGGATGAGATGGCATTACGGGTAAGAAACACAGATAGACTGCAGACACAATCAAAGCAAATTAGCTCATTCTGTTGTTCCAAGCCTCGCTGGTCGTTCGTAGTTCGATTACCTGCTCGGTGAAGGTCCGTCATTAGGCGTGTCCGTGAATCGCATAGCATGCCTGGACTTTATGCAGATAATAATCAATGCACTGGGGACATGTTTATGAAATACATATTCATTACAAAAATGACGCTTCTCCACATGATGGACCGTGATGGGACTCTTAGGGGAGCTTAAGTGCTGTGGTTATGTCCTGCACATTACTTCTCTCAGTGCTGAATGTGTTCCAGGCAGCATCAGTGAGAACAGTGAGAAAGCTGCAATGATATGCAATGAGTTTATCTACAGCCCATCATTACTGACTGTTTACCTGTGATCACTGCGATTTTCAGCTTGAAGAGGGAAGTAGGAGGGGCACATTGAATGCATTTTCCACCTTAAGGATAAGTGTCATTTGCAGCTCGTTGCTCTACTTTGAAAGGGAATAGCATTCGAAAGCTTTACAGTATAGAGCTCAGTACTCAGCAGCTCATTCATAAAAGCTCTTGACTTTGCCTGCTGAGCCTCTGTAAGGACCTGAATTTAGAGTTAGAAAGCATGCATAAACCCGGCTGGTTTATAAACCTCCCTCTTATCCCAAGCCATTTTGTTTGTCAGGTATTAGAGACGTAAAAATCACTCTTCCACAGCCGCCTCACCTCTCCTGGATTTCATCGACGCCCACAAATCCTCATACTAACCTCATATTCACCTCTGTATACCGGCGGCAATATGACTAATATGTTAATGTTCCTGAGTTTGTTCACATGCTCTGATGTTTCTCCTCTGCTGTGCAAATATAATTAAAAAAAAACAAAAAAAAAAACAGCATTTGATCTTGATCTGAAAGAGCAGTGTAAATGATCTGAAATGATTAAAGCTTATCAGTGACTAAACATGAATCGATGTTGTTGAATAGTAGTGGGTTTAAAAGCACAAAGCGTCCATTGATGTGTAGAAAGCACGGACGTAGACGATGGTAAATAACGAACCAAAGGAATGAGCCAAAGGAACATGCTCGATTAGTGTTCAGAATAAAAGGATATGCTTTTTCATTGAACTGCATTGATGTAATGACAGTAATGCTTAGACTAGTCACATGACATTGATTAGATTACAAAACAAAACAAAAAAAAGGCCTTAATTGCATTTTCACATATTATCGTAGTATATTGAAAACCATTATGGCAATCTTTAAAAACTGTGACGCATCTCCCGTAATTGTTGAAAAGCATGTTAACTCCAACACCTCTACAGTGACTCAGACCTTTTAATTAAATGATACGCCGTGAGTACTAAAGACATGCGCTCTACAGCAGTCTGCCTCTGTTCAAACTTCTGCATATTGGGGCAGCGGTGGCTTGGTGGTTAAGTCTCTGGGTTATTGAGTGGAAGGTTGGGGGTTCAAGCCCCAGCACTTCCGCACTGCCACTGTTGGGCCCTTGAGTAAGGCCCTTAACCCTATTTCATCGTGCTGTAATGTATATGTGACCAACCAATATGTGTTATCATTGTTGTGTCTATGTCACTGGATTATTCCAGTTTGAAGCTTCCTGTCCTGATGGCCTATGTCCAGGATGGAGCATCATCGTAAGAGGACAGCCTAGCTCAGAAGCCAATAAGTAAGTCCAGCATTATCCTGACCATAAGACAATAGAAAAATGTGGGTTATTCTATCTCAATGGTCCAATGCTTGACTGTTTTTAATTTTAAAAAAATTTATTTGTGTGATTAAATTGAGTGATTAAAATCACAGACTTACAGACTTAAAATTGCAGACTTATTTCTGTAAAATTTCAGGTTTGTATCTGGTCTCCCACCAACGATATTCAACCCTAAAATGAGGGAATTTTTTTAATGGCAATTTTCTCACCCTCATAAAAAAATAAGGGAAGTCTCAAACCTGAAATGTTCTGCAATCAAACTATACTTACATATGTAGCCCTTAAAAAAATTAAGACAGAGACTCGAACCCTTCAGATTATAAATTGACCCTAAAAGTGGAACTGTGAGCAATCTTGAGTATTACATTCGGACTAAAGTTCTAAGTCTAAGGAACATGAATGTGTAAAATGTTTAGATATGTTCATGTACCTAACAGATCAGTTTTTGTTCCAAGGAGCTAGGCCTATGCATTGAGCCGAGATATTGAGGTTTCCGTAAACAGCTGCAAAACCAAAATTTGTTGTGTGCCATGACACAAAGATGGCCGTCGTATTTAAACCAACTAAATATAAATAAATAAATAAATAAATAAATAAATAAATAAATAGAAACTTTCAATGCCAATCCATAGAGGCAATCACTCAAAAAAATAAATTTGAAAAATTAATAATGGTCAAGCAACCAACTTGAGATGGAATGACCCATTTCTAAACACATGGCTTCTTTTCTGCGAGCCTGTGGAGAAATCTTGAAAGGGAAAGGGTAGGATATTATTTATAAAGCCCAGTCTACGGGTGGTGGATATTACTTTTCCAGGGTTATGATGCTGAATGTATTTTTCTTTGCCCTGTATGGATGACTAGATGAAAGTGACTGCCAACATCATGATATGTGGTGTGCCCACAAGAGTGCAAATCATTTCTTTTCCAGACACTTTTAAGGATATTTGATCAAATCTTTATTCGGTAGTAGGAAATTTGTCAATACCACTGAGAATATAAAAGGACTGGATCCTGCGCGAAGAAGCAGAATAAACAAAAACATCAGTCGTGTATAAAACCATTTCCTGTGTCTAAATCCGAGTGAACTCAAAGCAGACAGGCAACGACATTTCAGAGAGACAGCTCTTAATCCTGCCGAAAGTTATGCACTAAAATTCCTACTCTCTTCCAGAATAGGAATATGTTTAAGAACATGAGACGTTAATAACTCTGAGGAGTTCGTAATTCATCACGCCTGGTGAGAGAGACGCTATTTATCACACTAGATGTAGAAAACCCTAAAGACAATTACACAAACAAGCATCACTACAAAGCTGCGTTTGGGACATTTATGGGTCAGGAATACATGTGTCAATGCATTTAGTGTCAGAAGAATGGCTTTCCTCTGAGAATGGTCCTTATGCTGGACATTTTTTATATACAGATCTTCATAGAGTAATAGAAAGCACAGGGCAAGCTGGAATTTGAGATTGTGTCGCCTGTAATCTCTTCCATGATAAATTGTCAGTGAGCATACAGAAAATGTGGGACCAGTGAAGCACAGCTAGTGGTTTGTTATTGGTGGTATATCTAAACTGACACAGTTGACCAGGTCCCATCAGCCAGATTGCTCCCAATCCAATTGCCTCTGACTCCTAAATGATCCCTACACCATCACTAATATGTCTTTCTGACTCACCAAGGTTTGAGATCAATTTCCTCTGTGATCAGGACGACAGAATAGCCTTTCATTTCAACCCCCGCTTCACTGAATCAGACATAGTCTGTAACTCCTTCCTTGCAAACCAATGGGGGCAGGAAGAGAGATGCACCAACTTCCCGTTTGGCACCGACGAGCATTTTCAGGTGAAGGAAAACGTCACGATCACCATATACCATGTCCTGTATATACACACGTATAAGGTCCTCATAGAAACCGAGTGGCATTTTTTTCTCTCTCTCTGTTTTCCTCCCATCAGATCGAAATTGACTCAGACGATGACAACTTCCATGTTTACATCGATGACACAAAGATCATGCAGTATAAGCATCGCGTCAAGGACCTGAAGACCATCACTAAAGTCCAGGTGGTGAATGACATCAACATCTCCTCTGTGGAGATCACCAGGAAACATTTTTGCTAAAATGGTGGAGGAATGGAGGCTTACATCTTCCCTCTGGGACGCAAAATTGAAATGAGCCTTTGCTTGTTTTCAGTGGATTATTGTCTGTCTTGTGTTTGGTGTTGCTAATTTTAGGAATTAAATAATGAATAATGCGATTATCTCTTTGGATCCAAATCTTCCTGTTGGTCTCTTGGCAGTGTGAATAATAATTGCCTCAAACATAACCAGACATGTCCAGTGCATTAACACATTATAATGAGTGCTAAACGGCTGCTTTAAAATATTCACAAGCAGTATGGGAATATCATAGTAATTCACATCGCATTAAGATATCGACGTGCCAAAGGAAACACATCACTATGTATGATAACATTAATTCACTAACGCCTTCCCTAAAATCTGTAAGCACTAGGTGTCAAGGTGTTAATGAAAGACGTAGGTATAAATGTGACAATCAATACAATCCATTCTTAAATATTTTACTTAAATAAAAACTTGCACCTAATATGAAATTGACATCTACGCTATATGGACAAAAGTACAATACAGTATGTGAACACCCGAGCATTATACTTAGATGTGAACTTTCCTGAATCCATTGCCACAAAGTTGGAAGCATACAATTCTTTAGATTGATTTTTTATGCTGTAGCATTAAGATTTCTCTTCACTGGAACTAAGAGGCATGAAACCCAGGCCCAGATTGGTCATCGGGAGAATTCCCAGAGGCCTGACGACTGAGTTAGCCCTGATGTTTGTTTGTTCGTTTGTTTGTTTAATCAGTCAGTCGTTATTATGTTATATTAATGCGTGTCCGATGTACTCAAGCGATCCTTTCCGAATTCGGCATTCGATAATAAATCATGAATCTGTTAGTCTTGACTTGCACAGCTACCAATCGCCTCACCTCCACCGAACGGTTTCGAACAGAGTCATCAATGCGCAGAGTGAGGATGGAGACGAAGTTGTCAGGTGGAGCAGAGAGGGAAAGGGCACGCAAAAGGAAAACCCTCCAAGAAGAAGCAGCGAAGTTTAGCAAAATTACTGATCTGTTCAGGGCTTCAAGTGCAGGTCAGTGTCATCTGTAAATACTGTGGCTAGCTTTGTGTTATCTAATTTAGCTAATTAAGTATTAACTTGATTATTAACAGTAAGTATTAACACTAGCAAACGTTAGCACTATTACTGTCGTCACTCAAAATTTGCTAACGGACAGAATTATCTACTGTATAGTTGTAATACTAAGTAATTTAGTGCATTTAGGGAGCCTTCTATTTTGTTGAAATTAGAAATACAGCTAGGGCAAACAACCACAGCAACAACAACAAAAAACTCTTTTTTTCAAGCTGTGAGTTATAACATGCAACATCATGTTCCATATTAGGATTCTTCTAAAAATATATTGGCATGATGTAGTTATAATTGTACTAATACATATTTAGGCAATTTAGAAAATTATGTCTGCCCATATGTGAGGTTAAAAAAAAAATGTTTCTCCTATTGTTCACAATAAGGTGGAGAGAATCAACCTGGCACTAGCTTTGGTGCAGTGATCACACTTCACGGTAACCCTCAAAATAAGATCAATTAAATATGCTTTCCTGAAGAAGGAATAAGTGGTGGAAAATGGATGGATGGATGGAAATATGCTTTGGTATATTTGTATGAAATATAGCATGGTTAAATCTCTGGTAATTTACGTATTTTTACGTATTAAAAAAAAAAAAAAAAAAACCCACATGGCCCTAACATGGCCCTAATGCGATATTTTAATTTGAACTAGAAGAAACCTGACAAATTACAGTGAGGTTAAAAACTTATCATTTTCCAACAATGTGGAGACCGTTCTGTTTATAGCAGACGACCTGGTAAAGAAGTGACAGATATATAAAAATAGCATCCAAAAAAACAGTATCTTTTGTTTGCCTCTCTTCTGCATTTAATGTATATTTTGTGACTGAGAAATAGAGAGTTACTGGTAGCTTTGCAATTCTGGTGTTGTTAAATATTTGGCATAATGTTGTGTGCAGCTGATAAATTAGGCCTGCTTCACTACCTCTAGTTTGTTGTTTATGTTTTTATGGGATGGCCATACTGTGTGTAATAAATTGAATTTAGGAAAGAAAAAATAGGGTTGTCAGTGGTTTAAAACATTTGTTGTGGGAAAATGAAATTATGCCCCAGTCTTGCCCTGCTGAAACCATTCCAGCATGACGATGCCCCTGTGCACAAAGGGAACTCCATGAGGACATGGTTTGAGAAGTTTGGAGTGGAAGAGTGTCCTCCACAGAGTCCTAACCTCAACCCCATTGAACACCTTTGGGACGAACTGAAACTGGAGCCTCCTCACTAGTTCAACATCAGTACCTGGCCTCATTAAAGCTCTTGTAGCTGAATGAACACAAATCCCCACATCCAAGCTCCAAATGCTAGTGGAAAACCTTCCCAGAAGAGTGGAGCTTATTAAAACAGCAAATGGGGGACTAACTCTGGAATGGGATGTTCAACAAGTACATCTGGGTGTGATGGTTAGGTGTCCAAATACCTTTGGTTATGTATCTTCAACACCATAAGAGTTAATAAATTTTTTTTAAAAACTAGAGATTTTGTTGTAACTGATAACAGGTGACCATTTCATATTAGATAAGTGCGTGATTTGATTTAGTGTAGTCTGCTCCTTGTGTCTTTTTTTTTTTTTTTAACCTGTGGCATTTGTTAAATCTTTGGCATTTGATGTGGAAATAATTCTTAATGTGGAATTATTATAATAGACGAATGAATAACATTTTCTTAAAAGAATGAATAAAAAGTCAATAAAATCCAAAAAAAGAATATAAACATGACTCACAGAGCTTCGTCTCAGTGAGTCGCACAGGCGCATTAGCAGCTTGAGACACACACACACACAGAGAGAGAGAGCGAGAGAGTGAGTGAGTGAGTGAGAGAGAGAGAGAGTGAGTGAGTGAGTGAGTGAGTGTGAGAGAGAGAGAGAGAGAGAGAGAGAGAGAGAGAGAGAGAGAGAGAGAGAGAGAGAGAGAGAGAAAGAGAGAGAGAGAGAGAGACGTGCGCACGGATAGTCAGATGCATCACTTTCAGTAGCAGTGTGTGTTCTCTAGAAGAAAAGCGTGCAAAATTCAACCATGCCATACGGGGGTCGCACGTAGAAACAATCCTTTCTCAGGAGACTGCAACATGGAGAAAAACGGGACCAGCCATGCACCTCTTACTGGAAACATTTCCCGCAGTCATCATGGTACGTGCTTCACTTTACTAACAAACACCTTAATTAAAAGTGGTTGTGTGTCATTTTAATTACTATGATGCAAATCCTTTGGGGGAAAGCATTGTAAAAGTTGCTTTTCAAAAGTAGACTTCTTTCTATCTCCCATATATCTGGGAAGAACACTGTTGCTTTATACGCAACTGATTTGAAGCAACATGAGTGGTCACTGAGAAAAGCATCCCTGTGCTACTCCACAGACAGCATACCAGCCACTATTGCAAGCATCTGCACACATTTTCAGTAAAGTGGTATTAAAAGTGTAACATCTAACATCTTGGTTTATTGTAGGGCAGCTGGATAAATTGTGGAATGGTTCCTTTCAGTACACTTGTTGGGAGATGAAATGATGGAAGGCAACAGCGACGTGTACTGAGGCTGGTGGTAATTCAAAATCCGAAGCTGCAGTTGTACCTTCTCAGGCTGCCACAAGCTCGAGCACTCGGGCATGCGTGGAGATTTTTTTTTTCTGCTTGATTAAAACTTAAAGATGAATTGCAGTGAATTCAATTTCCATAGTCCGATGTTGTCAGTAAATGGCTCGGTCATCAGCGGGGAGAGCAGTGATTGGTTCCCTCATCAGAACAGTGAACTGGAAAGAACGTTATTATTGACCATCCAGGAGCCAACCACTATCTCCCTGACTGTAATGTACTCACTGTCGTTTTTGGTTGGCTTCATGGGGAACCTCACAGCCATTCGGATGCTCACCAGCCAGAGAAACAGGAAGGTTCAGAGCGTCAGCGCTACGAAGAGTTTATTGATCAACCTGGCTATCTGTGACCTGATGGTAGTCTGCATCTGCATGCCCATAACCCTGGGCCATACTATCTACACAGCCTGGGTGTATGGGGATCTGCTCTGCAGGGCGGTGCCCTTCATCCAGGCAGTCTCTGTGTCAGCCAGTGTACTCAGCCTAACGGTCATCAGCGTGAACAGGTATTACAGTGTCCACAGCCCACTGAATGCCCGCTCCTACTTCACCCAGAGAAAGATTTACATTACCATCAGTGTTGTGTGGATTCTGAGCTCCAGCATCTGTTCTCCTCTTCTTTTCATGATCAGGTTGGATGAGATCTGTTTGATAAACATTGCAGTTCCTATCTGCAGAGAGCTGTGGCCACAGATGAGGCTCAAGCAGGTTTATAACGTGCTCCTCTTCATCACGCTCTACTGTATACCTGTGGCTTTTAACCTGACCATCAGTTTCCTTACCGGGCGGAAGCTCTGGAGGGCATCACGGCATTTCAGTGACTTTGACCCTCACAGTCAGGTGATGTATGCTTCGTGTTTGAAGATGCGGAAGAAGATTGCAAAGGTAGTGGTCACCCTGGTCCTACTCTTTGCCGTCTCCTGGCTGCCCCTGTACGTCACTGATATTTTAATTGACCACGAGACGCATCCCCCACACTGGATCCTACAGACCCGGCCATTTGCCCAGTGGCTGGGTCTCACCAATTCTAGCCTCAACCCCATCTGCTACTGTTTCCTAGGGGATCTTCACCGCTCTGCCAAGGTAATCAAGTCCAAGTACAACCAACGGATGCTGTCTCTCCTCAGCACTTCAAGCTCCACCAAGCTACCAAGACTGCTCCTTTTTAAGCGACAGACATCCAGCCAGAGGCAGGGGACTGGGGCTCAGGTGTCTGAGGAAACACTCTCAGATTGGTGCTCACACACAAGTGTTGGGGAATTCAACCAGATGCTGTCTCTTCAAAGCCTGTCTGAGAGGATAGAGTCTAGGAGCACACCTGACTTCAACAGCCTGTCGATAGAGAACATATCACCAGTGGTATAACATGGCTGAAGTTTAATCTTCAGCATTCAATAATATGGCCATGGAAATGGATGTGTGGGAAGCTTTTGATGTGAGCATGATTAACTAAGAGCATTACCTATAATTACTTTACTCCCCTCTCACACTTTAGCTGTTAAAAAATGGAAAACTGTCAGTGTGCGTTGGACATGAATTATGATTTAGCGACATGTAATTTAAACTGATCATCTTGCAGCGCCACCACAGACACAGGTGTTCATAAATAACTAATCATTTTAGTCAAAATAGAGCAAGCGACTACAATATTTAATCCATGGTGAAAACACATTAAAAGCTACAATATGGTTACACCGTTCACTATGGGTATGTTAATTTCTGCACATCATATAAAATATGTAAATGTCAGTGTTTGTTGATCCATTTTTGCAGTTTTACCAGCTGTGGTTGTACAGTATGCAGGATATTAGCAGCAGAATCAGAAAAATATAAACTATACTTTGCATTGTTTACAATAGTCTTGTTTGTGTAAATGAATTGTCCTTGAATGTGGTTACATATTTTACATATTAAATGACAAATGTCATACAATTCAATCTGGTGTAGCATGCTTATTCCAATTCAACCTTGCAGCTGTAACAAGGAGACTAAGCACTGTATAATTTCATTTGTATCTAATTGTTGATTAAAAAAAATCAATAGTAAGTCTCATAAGAAATACTGTATAAGTCCAGTCTTTGTAAGGACTCTCGCAATGTTTTCTGTATAACAAAGCCTTTTTTTTGTTACATTAGGACATAAATTTCAGCCTTGTGGAAAACCCAGTCTTGTGGAGGAACCTGTTTCTTTTCTTCTTCTTTTTTTCAGAAATATGGGCAAAAGATATAAAAAGCTCAAGTACCAAAAGGCAACAAAATAGAATTCTGTGTGCGCTGTGATTATACACTGATGTGTTTCAACCCCTTTAAGGGCTCATTTAAACATTTAGCGCAGGCATTTTGTGGGGGGGAAAACAGGAAATGGTTTTTGTCTCTCAGGAACATTTCACTCTCTTCAGCTGAAGATTTTTCCCCCTCTAGTGCAGCAATTAAACCTCATATTCATGCTAATAAATTCATTAAATTTTGCCCGTCAGTGCGTCTCAGCACGTCTGAAGAATGGGATTTGATTGGCTTATAATCAATGCTAATTACATTTGTCTTTGCAAAGCATAGGCAGAGAATTAGGTGTCTTTATTAACGAGAATCTTCTTAAATTGTATGGCTAATTTTAAATTTAGCCCCCTGTTTACATATTAGATACAGAACGTAAGAGTGCGTTTTTCACAAGTACAAAGTGTTATAAAACTAGCTTACATGAGCGAGAGAAATTCCTGCTAATGGAAACCATAATTCCAGGATATGTCCTCATTCAGGCAAAAACTGCATAAACTATTGATGTGATAAATGACAGAAGGAATAGACCCTGGCAGAGCAAGAATTTTGCTTTTCCATATTCAGAAAGTATTACTAAATTATATTTAAATCCTTTCAGTTACGCACTTTGCTTATTCCATGTATGTAATCTTGGCAAAGATTTATTCAAGCATTTCAATCTCCAATATATTGCATTTCAATATATAAGGGGCACACGGTGGCTTAGTGATCAGCACGTTCCCCTCACAACTCCAGGGTCGGGGGTTCTTTTCTCACCTCGGTCCTGTGTGTGCGGAGTTCGCATGTTCTCCCTGTGCTGCGGGGGTTTCATCCGAGTACTCCGGTTTCCTCCCCCAGTCCAAAGACATGCATGGTAGGCTTATTGGAATGTCCAAAGTGTCCGTAGTGTGTGAATAGGTATGTGAATGTGTATGTGAGTGTTCCCTGTAATGGATTGGCACCCCGTCCAGGGTGTACCCCACCTCGTGCCCTATGCTCCCTGGGATAGAGAGAGAGAGAGAGAGAGAGAGAGAGAGAGAGAGATACATTTAGAAAAACAAAACACTCATTTATTGCTCTGAAATTCCAGCTTTCATTGCAGAAAAATGGACACAAAAAATAACAACAAGAAAACTTCAGTTGAACAATTAAATCTGTGAATCAGGGCATCAATCATGTCATCTTTGGGGTTAAAGGTCAGCAGATCTAGGGTGGTTATGTGTCCTGCTGATTTGCTGAAACAGTTTCTGCATCAGAATCAGAATCACTTTATTTTAGTAAGCACATTCGCATGTACTGTACAAGAAATTTGTCATATAGCATTCAACAATATATATGCAAGCACATGACAACAACATGTGGCACACAGTGAAGTGTTATAAATCAGGCCATCTGCATATTGTTGGGCTTCTACTCAGCTTATTGTGACATTTGAGACATTATTCCTTGCACCACTGTGACCTTTTCTCTCATTGACCTAACATTTAAATTATGATGGGTTTTTTAAACAGGAAACAAGAACTACAGTGTCACGCCAAATAATAATAAAAGGCCACCTGAGAGATTTGTTTGGCCACACTGCTGAAATTGTGTTATTGCCATTATATCATAATCAGTTGTTTTTCCAGAAGAGCAGAATAATGAATCAAAATGAATGCTTTTTGGCTTTAACAGCATTTATCATTGAAATTTATTTTCACTATAAATGCCCTACAGCTTTGGCTGATTTACACGGTAACCATAACTGAGCTGTATTTGTGCTTCACAGAAGCCTGCAGATGTCAATCCATACAGTCATGTGGAAAAATAAGTGCACCCCTTGGAAATTGTTGAGTGTTTATTTATTTATTTATTTATTTATTTTTTACATATTTGGACAAGCAAACATTTGATGCTCTATGCCTATTAATAAAGGTGATAAACTATCAAATGACACATACAATTGACATTTTGTAGTAATTTTCACATTTTAAATGAACAAAAAAACAGATCAGTCACATGGAAAAAGTAAGTACACCCCCTACATTTATCACACCTTCAAATACATAAAATTAGAATCAGGTGTTGAAGATTGGATGCCAGTGATTAGAACCTGCTTAGGGAGTGCAGGTGGAACTGGACGTATTTATACTCCTCTCATATCTAGTGTCTGGTGTTCCCTTTAATTTTAAGTGTGTTTTGTCATCATGCCAAGATCTAGAGAGTCCTGTAAGGCCTTCAGAAAAAAGGTTGTGGATGCCTATCTGTCAGCTAAGGGATTTAAAAAGACCTCCAAATTATTTGAAATACATCATTCCACTGTAAGGAAAATCATCTACAAGTGGCACAGATTTCAAATGACTGCCAATTTGTCCAGGAACGGCTGTCTGACCAAATTGAGCCCAAGAGCAGACCGTTTGATGAAAAAAGAAGTCTCCAAGAACCCCAAAATTTCTGGATCACAGGATCTGCTAGTAAGTCTGGCAACAGTTGGTGTTAAAGTGCATGCTTCTACAATCAGAAAGAGATTACACAAATTTTGGAATAATGTGCTCTGGACAGACGAATCAAAGAGAGAGTTGTTTGTCCACAATAACAGCAGACATGTTTAGCGCAGACCAAAGACAGCTTTTCAGGAGAAGCACCTCATACCAATTATGAAGCACAGTGGTGGAAATGTTACAGTTTGGGGTTGCTTCACTGCCTCAGGGACTAGACAGCTTGCATTCATTGAATCAACTATGAATTCTGCATCATATCAAAGAGTGCTTGAAGATAATGTGAGGCCATCTGTCCGAAAGTTGAAGTTGAACCAAAAGTGGACTATTCAACAGGTTAGTGATCTAATGAATGGCCTAGTCAAAGCCCAGATTTGAATGCCATTGAAATGTTGTGGGGGGGGGTTTGAAATGGGTGGTGCAAGAAAACATTCAAACATATTGCAGCTGGAAGAATATTGTATGGAAGCATGGTCAAAAATTCCAGCAAGCCTGGTGGATAATTATACAAAACGCCTACAAGAAGTCATTTCTGCTAAAGGGGGCAATACTAGCTTCTGAGCCAAGGGTGTACTTACTTTTTCCAAAGAAGAATATCACATTTATTGATATTTCTGTTGAATAAATGACTGAAAAAGTTCGTTTTTTAAAGTATATCAACTTCATGAATAGGTAATGGTTCAAAAATGATCAAATGTTTGCTTGTCCAAATATGTCAAAAAAGCAAACAATTTCCATGGGGTGTACTTATTTTTTCACATGACTGTATATTTCTAGCCAACCTTTGTTCTGTCATGCTGTTGAGAATTCAAAAATAATTCATAACCTCTTTCTCATGGTCAGGGTCACAGTAGATCTGGAGCCTATCCCAGGGGGATACTCCCTGGACAGACAGGATGCTAGTCTATCACAGGGCATCACACACACACAAGACACACACACACACACACACACACACACACACACACACACACACACACACACACACAGTACATATACACATTTTCACGCTCATAAACCATGTGGGGCCATTTAGATTAGCCAATTAACCTACAGGCTTGTTTTTAGGAGGTGAGAAGAAACCATGGGGAGAACGTTCATACAGACTCGAGATCAAAGCTAGCAGTAACGCTATTCCCAGGTGTCACCCCAATCAAAACTTGCAAATTTGAATTCATTAAATTTTGTTCCTCTAATCATCTTATCATGATTTATAGTTTTAATGCACTGCGATATATTTCACTTTGCCAACGAACAGCAAAGCAAACGATCATTTCTCATAGGACTTCTTCTCGCAGTGAAATCACTGACTTCGGTGCCAAATAACTCTGCCAGATTGTGAAAAAGTACCTGACTGAATTTCTTCTGTCCCTGTGGGAGATTATTAATCAGTTGCAGACAGTTTTTTGGCTCTTCCTCTGCATTTTCTGTGTTCAGATTGCCCCATCTCCATAAGAGTCACCCTCAACTAGAAATAGCTTTTTCATTCATCCATTTGCAGTAAGTGCTTAATCCTGGTCAGGGTCACAGGGGATCTGGAGCATCTCCCGAGAACTCTGGGTGTGAGGTGGGAATATACAGGGCATCCATCACAGGGCACCACACACACACACACACACACACACACACACACACACAAACATTGATTTAGTGCAGTCAGTGCATTTACATGCATGTTTTGGGGAGGTGGGTGGAAACCAGAGAACCCGGAGGAAACCCACACAGACACAGCAAAAATTCAAGCAGACATGAGGTCAGAACTGAACCAGGAGTCTCATCTCCATATTCATGTCCATCTCACCTGCTTATTTAGGACTAAGTGGTCCAAAATCCTTATGTTCATATCATTAATATTCTTATTTGCCATTATTTGAATGTTAGAGTATTTCACAGACTCCTGGGCAAAAAAAAAAAAAAAAAGGGCTAAGACAAAATGGCAAAATATTAAGCTTTTAACCGCCTTAACAACAAATAATTGGGCAGAAAATGAGCCAGAATTGAACAAATGCATTGCTTATACCTCCTGTGCCACCATTTGCTCATTTACATTTGCTGCAGTGAACTGTTTGGGGGGAAAGCTAGAAGCAGGAAAATTCATTTATGTAGTCTTCTCGTACACAAAGGTAAAATCATGATAATGATTAATCTTTGTGGTAAAATTCAAACTAACACATGTCTGGGTGTACAAAATGAAAATTAAATGCAAATAAATGAGGAAGAAATCTTGAGAGAAACCAGACTCAAAAGGGAACCCATCCTCTTCCACAACTCTATGCTATAAGGTCATGTACAATATTCAGTGTGTTAAAAGATCCTTCATTGTGAATTTTTAGCTTTAAATCTATAGTATCCAAGTGAAGTTATCGCCGAACAATGAGTGAGTCAAAAGCTCACTGTGACAAAGCTCTTTTTTTTTTTTTTTTTTTTACACTTTATGAATGAATCCCAAATTTGGTTTTATTGTTGCAGAAGACATTTTGGCTCTGAATGTTTTTCCATGCATTATAGTCTTTAACACAGTGTAATCTCTTCTGATTTGTCTTTCTTCACATTTTTAAGAGATACTTTTTCCACACAGTTGTCCCACTGACCTTGGTGCCAGATGATGCTGCCAGATGTTGAACAAGAATTTGAATTGATTTCTTCCTGTCCCTTAAGGAAAATTACATTTACGATGTCAAAAGATATCTATGTCTTACACCACATTTTTTGCCTTCCAGTTGCTCAGGTATTGATTCCAAGATCCGTGTTGGAACAAAACCTTGACAGCTTATCTGGTCAATTGTTAGCTTAAGGCACCCTGATATTTCTCATTTCTATTCATTGTACTCATTGTTTTTGTTGCTGTTGTTGTTGTAAATTTCCTTATACTGGTCGTGGAATTTTATGTAATACGTGCAAGAACTGAGGAGAAGTACAGGTTGAAGAACTCTAATTGACTGAACATATGGGGAATCGCGCCCAATTTAAATTGCCTTAGCGTTTGTGCGTTAAAGGCTTTATAACCATTATACTAACAGAATCTTGACTTTTCTTTTATAGTCAGAAATAATAGTCCCTTTTTTTCTCTCTAATAGCAATCTGCTACCCAGAGAAACTTCACGTCTTTCATATTCAGACCATTTATTAGATGTTCTTTTCTATTTTAGGCGAACAAAATCATTTCACATCTTGGGGAAAAAAAAAAAGAGAAATCACCCCACAGTGCATGTATCCAGCAAGTGAAAATGTCGTCTTGACCCAGTAAATTGTGAAGCACAAGAGTCACTAACCTTACTGCACGCTCAATCCTTCAGAATGATTAAAAATCTACGGTTTCTATGATTTTAGTTCATTCAGATACATTTAGCATATCATGCATTTGTATTGAGTCTTACTGCTCAACAAATGATTGAAAACCCCTCTCTAGGATTTCTGAAATACATAGCAGATCCCTAATTTATTGACCAAAGATTAATTAACTAGCTGAGTAATAATGGATGTGTGAAGCATTAATGGTTGGACATCTGGCTGTAAATTTTAGGTTTTGAGGGCAGTGTAACACAGATATAGACCCATTTTCTATTTCTCCATCTGCACACTTATATCCCAGAGCAAAGTAATCGTGATTTCACTATTATGCTATCTAACCGGCCAGAATATGTAAACTCCTATAAAGCTGCTTATAAACAAACAATTTAAAGAAAATCATTACTGCCCGACAACACAAGTGAGTGAGGCCATGTGGGCAATTTCAACCGTCCACAAGCGATAAAACAGTCATTAGTGAGTAATGACTGTGGCATCTCCGGGAATGGCAAGAGTAACAGCCATTTCACAGTGAGACTATACATGTGATTACTCCTCAAAATACACTATATGACCAAAAGTATGTGGACACCTGACCAATCACACCCATCGGATGTATTCCCTCTTTGCTAATAATAATAATAATAATAATAATAATAATAATAATAATAATAATCTATTCTAATAATTCCACATTAATCATTATTTCCAATTCTAATGCCAAAGATTTAACAAATGCCACAATTAAAAAAAAAAAAAAAAAAAGGCACAAGGAGTAGACTACACTACATCAAATCCCACAAGCTTCTCATATGAAATGCCCATCCGTTATGTTACAACAAAATTTTGTGTTTAATTTACACTTATGGTGCTGAAGATATGACCAAAATTATGTGGACACCTGACCGTCACACCCAGATGTACATGTTGAACATCCCATTTCAGATTTATTTCCAATTCAATTCAATTCAATTCAATTCAATTCAATTCAATTTATTTGTATAGCGCTTTTTACAATAGACATTGTCTCAAAGCAGCTTTACAGAAATATCGACACGGTATACAGATATTAAAGGTGCGAATTTATCCCAACTGAGCAAGGCACTGAGTGGCGACGGTGGCGAGGAAAAACTCCCTAAGATGTTTTAAGAGGAAGAAACCTTGAGAGGAACCCGACTCAGAAGGGAACCCGTCCTCATCTGGGTAACAACAGTTAGTGTGAAAAAGTTCATTATGAATTTATATGAAGTCTGTATGGCGTTAAGAGCAGCCGTAGTCCCAGCAGTCTGGAATTAAAGAAGATTTGAGCTCCATCCAGAGGCAGAAAGGATCTGGATCTCTAGTATCTCCATAAATTCGTGTGGGGCTTGGCGAAAGGAGAGAGGGAGAAAAAAGATAATTATGACTGCGAAGTAGTAGAACAGAATCTAGTCAGGGTAGGCTTGAGTAAACAAATAGGTTTTAAGCCTAGACTTAAACACTGAGACTGTGTCTGAGTCCCGAACACTAATAGGAATGCTGTTCCATAACTGTGGGGCTCTATAAGAGAAAGCTCTTCCCCCTGCTGTAGCCTTCACTATTCGAGGTACCGTCAAATAGCCTGCATCTTTTGATCTAAGTAGGCGTGGCGGATCATATAAAACCAAAAGGTCGCTTAGATATTGTGGCGCGAGACCATTTAGTGCTTTATAGGTTAATAAAAGTATTTTATAGTTAATGCGAGATTTTACTGGGAAAATTTCCCACTTCGTCATTATAATAAGCTCCATTCTTCTGGGAAGGCTTTCCACTAGATTTTGGAGTGTGGCGGTGGGGATTTGTGTTCATTCAGCTACAATGAGATCAGGTACTGATGGGTTGGGTGAGGAGGTGACCTGCATCTGGGATGCAGTCAGTGTTCCAGTTCATCCCAAAGGTGCTCAGGACTCTGTGCAGGACACTCGAGATCTTCCAGTTCAACCTTCTCAAACCATGTCTTCATGGAGCTCGCTTCGTGTACAGGAGCATCGTGATGGTGGAACAGGTTTGGACCTCTTAGTACAAAGTAAAGAGAAATTGTAATGCTACAGAAGACGACGACATTCTAGACAATTGTGTGAATTAAATACAATGAATAATGGTTAATGGTATGAATAGATGGGTTTTAGTAGGTGGTGAGTAATTAAATATTTCAAGAATAAAGTGGTAATATTTTAAGAGAAAAAGTCATAATATTATAAGAAAAATGTCCTAATATCTGTTATTGTGAGAATAAAGTCCTAATACTATAGCAAAATGGCACATATCAGAGAAACATCTGTGTTTTAAAATGAGGGACACTGAGTACTTGGTGAAGTTATACTTTAGTTTTGATTTAAATCCCCTGGCACATCAGCACCAGATTATTATTAGTAGTAGAACATTGAAATGACTATTCAAGAAGTTGTGTTTATTTCAAAGAAAGGACCATGTGAACTTTAAGGAAATTGTCTCTACCGTTGAAAAAGTAATCACGCTCAGTGGTCACCTTCAAGGCTATGACTTGTTTTGTTTTGGGGTTTTTTAACAGAAGCCCTCAAATGCTGTCATAATACTAATGGGAGATTCACAAATAATATATTAGAATTTACAGTGGGGGAAATAAGTATTGGACGCGTCATATTTTTTTCAGTAAATATATTTCCAATGAAATATATTCGCATTAAATTTTCACCAGATATCAGTATTAACTCAAGAAATATGTAAATATAAAGAATTCACAACATTAAAGTCCATGAATAAAGCTACATGTAATAAAGTGGAATGACACGGGAAAAAAGTATTGAACACGCTAAGAAAAAGCAGTTCTTCAAGGCAAGGTAAGGCAAGGAACCAGCTGAAATCAGTAAGTAATTACACCGCCTATCTGTGCAAATTAATATCAGCTGGGTTAGTAAATTGATGGTGTATAAAAAGGCTTTTCGTTACCAAGGTGTCACACAAGAAACGTCTCATGATGGGTAAAAGCAAAGAGCTCTCCCAAGATCTTCACAGACTTATTGTTTCAGAACATATTGATGGAATCGGATACAGACGTATTTCAAAACTTCTGAATCTTCCAGTAAGCACCATTGGGGCCATTATCCACAAGTGAAAGCAACATCACTCCGTCATCAACCGGCCACGCACAGGAGCTCCTCACAAGATTTCTGACCAGGGAGTCAGAAGAATAGTCAGAAGAGTAGCCCAAGAGCCAAGGACCACTCGGAAAGAGCTGCAGAAACACTTGGAGGCAGCAGCTGCCATCGTCACAGAGAAAACAATAGGCAATGCACTCAACTGCTCATGCTCACCCCGCAAGACTCCATTACTAAAGAAAAGGCATGTCGAAGCTCGTTTAAAGTTTGCTACAACTCATTTGGACAAGCCTATGAAACACAGGGAGAGTGTAGTCTGGTCAGACGAGAGCAAAACTGAACTTTTTGGCTGTTATACTACACACCATGTTTGGAGAACAAATGGCACTGCACATCACCCTAAAAACACTATAACAGTGAAGACTGGAGGTGGAAGCATCATGGTGTGGGTCTGTTTTTCATCACATGGTACTGGCAGACTTCATATAATTGAAGGAATGATGAATGGAGCCCTTTACCGGGAGATTCTTGAGAAGAATCTGCTGCCATCCACCAGGATGATGAAGATGAGACGTGGGTGAACTTCCAGCAGGACAACGATCCACAGCATACAGCAAAGAAAACTCTCAATTGGATTCAGAGAAAAATAAATCAATTCATAGAATGGCCCAGTCAATCACCTGAAGTGGATCCAATTGAACAAGATTTAAAAACAATATGTTTAGAAGAATGAGCCAAAATCACACCTGAATACTGCGGCCCGTTAATTTCTTCATACAGGAAGTGTCTTGAAGCCGTCATTACAAACAAAGGCTTCTCCACTAAGTATTAAATACATTTCAGTTAGAGTGTTCAATACTTTTTTCCCGTGTCATTACTATTTATTACACATAACTTTATTTATGGACTTTAATGGTGTGAATTCTTTCTTGAGTTAATACTGATGTCTGGTGAAAATTTCATGCGAATAGCCTCATTGGAAATATATTTACTGAAAAAAATGTTGCTGCGTCCAATACTTATTTCCCCCACTGTAAATTTTTTGTTTAAATTTATATTATATATGAAAGTGAATGTGTTGAATTGAAGGAATCAAATCATTATTTTTAAGCACTTTCTGTTTTCTCTACAAGTTATGTATGTAATATACAGCATATGTTTTTACGGTATTTATTTGACACCCCGTACCTTTATGCCCTTTCCATAATAACCATACAGACATACACGATATCTTATTTATTTGGTAGATGTCAAGTACATGTGCTTAGTTGTCATGATACTTCTTAAGAACTGGTTTGACATGAATTCTTATGTTCTGATGGGTCAAAGTGATCAGATTACATTTTCTTTTCTGTAACTACTGCTATTTACAGTCCAGAAGTCTGAGACCACATAAAAGAAATTCCATTTAAAACAGAAAATAAACAGAAGGTTTTAGAATTTTGAAATATATAAAACCAAGAAAGTAAATGTTCAATATGTTTAATATGTAATATACAAGATTCTGCACTATTTCTACGTCCCTGTTTAAATCTAAGCAAATGTGTGATATAGATCACGTTAACTGCTTTGTACAAATGTTCAAGATTTTCCTCATGCCTAATCTCTTCTGTTGAAGAACGTGTTCAGACAAAACTCCAATTGATTTGATCTAAAATGGATCATAAGGATTTGCATAAACCTGTGGAGTCCATGCCAGCTTGAGTGCACACTGTCATTAAGCAAAACATGGACGTACCAAATACCAAGAAACTCTGAAATTCATGTAAACATTTCAAAGATTCTACTTTTCACTCAAATTGTTATCAGTAATATCATTTGTAATGAAAATGGTTGTATTAAATTAGAAAAGAACACAAAATAGAAGCATTTTCACTGTATGTGTACGTACACCGATCAGCCATAACATTAAAATCACCTGCCTAATATTGTGTAGGTCCCCCTTGTCTTGTGGCACCAAAACAGCTCTGACCCGTTGAGGCATGGACTCCACAAGACCTCAGAAGGTGTTCTGTGGTATCTGGCACAAAGACGTTAGCAGCAGATCCTTTAAATCCTGTAAGTTGCGAGGTGGGGCCTCCATGGATCGGACTTGTTTGTCCAGAACATCCCACAGATACTCGATCAGATTGAGATCTGGGGAATTTGGAGGCAAAGTCAACACCTTGAACCCTTTGTAAAGTTCCTCAAACCCTTCCTGAATAATCAGACCAGACGGGCTAGACACATGCATCAATGTGCTTTGGGCGCTCATGACTTTGTCACTGGTTCAACGGTTGTCCTTATTTGGACCACTTTTGGTAGGCAGTAACCACCGTATACCAAGAACACCCAAGAAAATACAATCACAAATTCACTTGTCAAAGTCACACAAGTCCTTACTCTTGCCCATTTTTCCTGCTTCCAACACATGAATTATGATGGGCTACAACAACAGGAGACCACATCAGGTTCTACTTCTGTCAGCCAAGAACAGAAAGCTGAGGCATGAGGACAGGAAGTGGGCACAGGCTCACTAAAACTGGAAAACCAAAGCAAAAGTCACACATGTCCCAAAGCAAAAGTCATCTCAAAAATGTCAAGTGGTTTCATGAACATGACAATGATTTCAGTGTTCTTCAGTGGCCTTCCCAGTCACCAGATCAGAATCCAATCCCTTTGCACTCAAAACAGCCTCAATTCTTCATGGCATGGATGCCACAAGATACTGGAAACATTCCTTTGAAATTCTGGTTGATGTCGACATGACTGCATCGCTCAATTCCTGCAGATTTTTTCAGGTGCACTTTCATCCTGTGAACCTCCTGTTCTACCACATCCCAAAGGTGTTCTATTGGGTTCAGATCCGGTGGCATCACCAAACTGTTGCATTCTCCTTTTGTGATGCTTTTCCAGGCTTGTACTGCGGCTTCTTTCAGTTGTTGTTTGTGGAGGGGTTTTTTTAATTTTTTTTTTTTTGTCCTTTGTTGTGTTGGCAGTGTGTTTTGGCTCATTGTCTTGCTGCATGATGAAGTTCCTCCTAATTAGATTAGATGCATTTCTCTGTAAATTGGTAGACAGAATGTTTCTGTAGACTTCTGATTTCATTCTGCTGCTACCATCATGAGTTACATCAATAAAGATTAGTGAGCCTGTTATGGAAGCAGACATGCAAGCTCAAGCCATGACACTACCTTTCTTCCTTTCTTTCTCCACACTTTGGTCTTTCATTCACTTTGGTAGAGGTTAATCTTGGTTCCAATCCTTTTTTTTTTCTTTGCAAATTCCAATCTGGTCTTATGATTTTTATTTACTTATTTAGTTTAAACTCACTCACTTTCACTCACTCAATTTTTTAAAATTATGGAAGCTTCTGTCATGGCCCCCGGGGGTGGTTTCATTCCGAACCACTAGAGGGCACCCTCATTCCCCAGGTAGAACTTCTTCTTCTGTTGTCTCCCTCATTTGCTGTGTAACCATATCCATGTGTTTGTTATTTTCCCTGCTTGATTAGTGCGCTTCTTAAGTTCCCCCTCAGTTGCTGGAGTATTACATCAAGTCAGGTTATGTTTGTGGTTTTTGTTTTATTATGTTTGGTTTATGCACTGGTTGTTTATGTTTAGTATTTTCTAGTTTTTCGGGGGGGGTTCGTTTTTCAGAGTTCTGGTTCCCTAGTGTTTCCTGTTCTTTGAGCCTGTTTCCCAGTGTTCTATCGGCAAAAAAGAAGTTCTGCGTGTGAATCCGTGTCCCTGGACTCTACCCTGGTGACAGCTTCATGTTCTGAATGAAGCAAACTTTAGACTGAACATCCACTGATCTGCTCAGTGTAACTGAAGATATCAATTTTGTGTTGTTTATTTACAACTCAGGCTTTCCCCCATGTGGAACTACAGTCTTTACAGCATTATCATCTGCACTGGGCCATTAACTCCAATCTCCCTTTAAGCAACAAAAGACTTCAATGTGCATCATTTTTGTTCTTTTAACCTTAATCCTATCCTTTCCAATCCTATCCATTAACCTTAAATTTATTATTGCAAAGTGTAATAAATCAGGGCATTAGAGCACAGATGATGTTGTCTAACCCTACAAGCATTAGGAGCACAAAGTGAATATAATGATCTAATGACTGTAATGGCTTTTTTTGTTTGTTTGTTTTTTAAAAACAATGTTACTCTTTTATATTTAAGTAAGATGTTTGCTTTAAAACAAGTTACTCCAGGTTATGCAGGCTCATCAACAATCTCCTGTGGGTGAATCGTGTGTGGGAAACACAACGATAAAGGTCCACATGGAAGCTCAATATGGGTCCTTCATTTTAATTCATTGCCCCACACCAACCACTTCATAAATCTTCCTAAAAGGCGACATCATTACTTGGGAGAAAGAGCTGTGTCGAGAGGCAGGATGAGTTGACTTGTTAGTTCTTAATCAACTTGAATGTATTCCAATGACAGATGTGCTGTAGATCATTATAATGAGTAGCAAGAAAAAAATTTCTCTTCCAGAAAAGGTTTTCTCTTCTACCTTGCCATAAATTAACGTTCACCAACATATGAGACAGTAGTCGTCACCTTTTAATTGACAATGTAATTGACCATTATATATAAATATTCTTTGATGCAGTATGCAGTTATATATAATCACAGATTAACCTAGAATTTTACCTATTTCTTCAAAAGGACAGACTATATTTGATGTAGTCATAGCAACAAGCCCAAATATGCCACTGGTTGATTTTACCATTAGCTTAATATGATAAATGTTATATCAGAAGTCCCTTTCCACAATTAACACACTAATCACGTTCGCTCACAGCCGACAAAGATGCTGGTTTATTTATGATTAATAAAACACTGTAAACGGCTTCATTAATAAAGCGGTCTAAACTAATATTGGCACCCTTGGTAAATATGAGTAAAGAAGGCTGTGAAAAATTTATTGTCTTTATTGTTTAAACTTTTGATCTTTTGTTCACAAAATTCACAAAAATACTCTGCACTCATGGATATCAAACAATTGCAAACAAAACACAGGTTTATTATATATATATATATATATATATATATATATATATATATATATATATATATATATATATATATATATATATGTCTTTGTTAAATATAGGTGTGCAACAATTATTGGCACCCTTTTAGTCAATACTTTGTTTTGGAGACTTTCTGACCCCAAGGCATAATTAACTTCTGCAGTTGCCCAGCTGTGATCCTGGCAAATTTTTTAGAGGGGGTAAAGAGAACCATCTCTATCAAAGATGGGGAGAAGTAAACTTCTCACTTTTTCATAGCATTCCTTAAATGTGTTGATAATACTACTAACATCCAATTTGCTGCCAAATGTGTCTTGTATCTTCATTTGTGAAATTACCTCTTATTGCTGACTTGGCCGAGTATTTTCTTGGTTTGTTGCCCAGTTCATTCACTGTCTTACAAGATGAAATTTCCATTCCGCTTTCTAGACACATTGGACGGGATGCCAGTCCATTACAGATACATTCACACCGATTTTGTGTAACCATTCCACCTACTGGCATGTTTTTTGGGAGATTGGAGGAAACCAGAGAGCCCAGAGGAAACCCATGAACATCCAGAGAAACCCAGTAACAGGATCAGACTAGGGACCATAAACAGTATTTGTGGATTATTGTGGATTACCAACATACAAATCTTTATTGGGTATTTCCACACAAACTTCCGAAATACTGGTGTGTAGTCAGATATTACACCATATATTGCGTATTTTACGTGCAGTCAGATATTATATCACAATAACATTGTGTGTATGATTAGTAAAAAAAAAAATAAAAAAACACATGAACACCTGAAGAAAAAGAATATTTCTGATATATAATTCTTCACGTATATCTTTTTTTTTTTTTTTTTTAATCTCTCTCTCGCTTAATCTTTAGTGCCTGCAGTTGGAAAGGCATGCTTTTCAATTAATAATAAAGTAACACTAGATACTAGGTTCTGGCTGGCAGCACCTGACCTTCAATTTATAGTGATACACTTCATTAGGAAATTGTGCATCAAGCAGTAGGCTACATAACTAGATCAGACTTCGATTATTCCATGGTTTGGATGTCTACTGTGTACGTGTCTTCAGCAATAAAGTGCACTAAATGCAATTGCTTTGGCAGTATATTATCTAGTTCTGTAGCTAGAATTTTGATTCAGCGTTAGGTTGTGTTTCAATCAGCCATGTATTTTATCATGTGTATCACACTGTCTGTCATTATGCAAGATATTAAATATTTATTGATTATTCTGTAGTGCAAAAGACACCTCAAAAAGAGGGAAGACAAAAACAAAAACAACTGCTGATCCTGTTCTCTGACAGAAATTGATCTTGAAATAATTCTAATAATATCATTTGAATATTATCATCTTTGAGCACCTGCCCCTCTAAATATCTCTACATAGCTCTGATGCTTAATGTGTGATTCAACTGTTAGTGGATGTCACATATTGATAGTCTGAAAAGAGGCAGTGGAAAGGATTCTGATGAATGATCTCGATGTCTGTATCTTTAGTTGAATTAGTGCCAGGATTAACCCTGGCTCAGCTGTTATTTACTGTTAGGCCACATCTGGATCCAGAAGTCTGGACCATTTCCTAGAGACAGGAAGTGGCAGCTGGCTGTTTTCTAATGCCACAGGCACACGGGTCAAGGGCACTCTCAAAGAACTACACTCACTGCATCATAAGGATCAAGGGGACAAGGGAAGAGCTTCATGAAATGCTTCCATTTTCGAGATCAGTGAAAGATGTACCTGTAATCACTAATGGATTTCCAAAAGGACACTGGAAGATGAAGGCATTGCTCCTAATCTAAGGTCATGAAATTTATTTGAATAAATAAAGGACCAAGTAAGTTGCCCCTTTTAATATGACAGATCCTCTGAAATATATTCGCATGTTTCCCCTTGTTTAACCTTGTCTTTACCATTAAAATATCTCCTTAGGTTAAAAGCGAAGTTGTAGTGACACTGACATCTGTTGGACTCCGTACAGCCTTAAGCATTGGCTCTAATTCAATAACAGAACGTTGTGTGATCACACTGACACACTGAGCTCACACTCTGGCCAGAATTAGCTGAGATCGCTTGATGCCAAATGTTGACCACCTCCCTCTATAGTAAACCTTGTGTAGACCTGAGCCACTTTGCAGGACTCCAGTTTAAATACTAATAGTACATACAATATATAACTGTGTGGGTTTTTTTTAACAGTCAGAGCTCAAGTCAAATGTAATAGTTAGATCTGTAAGCCTCAGGCTTCCACACCGTATGATACGATATTAATTCTTCAGGCAAAGAGTTCATATTTGACGATACCACTTAGTCTGCTGTGATACTATACAATACGATATGGTGTGATATAATAGCCTCTGATCAATATGTGACCAGCTTTGTTCAGAATCGGCGGCCCACCGTTAATTCACCAATGTTGATGATGTAGAGAAGAGAAAGATTATTAAGCAGCAGAGTTACAGGCAAATCTGAATTCTTTTTTTTTTTCCACAACAACTGTCTGTCCTTTTTTTAATGATAATTGATTTGTCATTATCATCAATTAGTAGCAATTTCTAATAAATTATAATTGTCATGAATCTGAGAAGGAACTCTGACTACAGTACCCAGCAGCCACTGCATCAGTGTCACATGACCACCTGCACCTGATTCATGTTTCTGTTAAAGAGCACTCATGTATATAGCCACTTAGCCAGGTTGCACTGCATTTCTTGTCTCACGGTGTTTTACTTTACCTTTGTCCTACTGATTGTGGTTTGTTTATTAGTTTATGTGTAATCTTTGCCACAGTGTTTTGCCTCTTAGTCATAGTGTTCTTGTACGTTTATTTGTGTTTGTCATTAAAACAACTGCATTTATGTTGTTGTTTAAACGTGGTCTGTTCACTTTGGTTAATTACATTACCCACAATGCCTTTTGACTAGCTGCTCATAGTGGCACCAGTGGGACTTAGTCCTTGCTTAATTTCATCTTTACCTGAAGAGAGCGATGCAGCAGCACTTTAGCAGTAATTTATTCTGTCCAAGTGGCTCGCCTCCTCATCTGTGCACGCTGCTTAAACGGATCAGGTTCCAAACCTTCAACTTTCAGAGATCGTTGATTGCAAACTAGCCAAGCCAGGTTTCTGCAGCAACTCAACGCAACTGCATCTTAAAGCTACATTTTTATTCTGGAACATTGAATCTTCCTCTTTTGTTTTTAGGAGCTAACAGTAAAGCCTGACTGTTATCCCTTAGTTGTGAGATCTGTTCATTTTTTTTTTTCTCCTATTAAACACCATTGTAACTGCGCTAGCAATGCCCCCTTGTGACATTAGAGCAGCACACAACTGCTAACTGCTTCTCACAGGAATGACAAAATCACAGCATCAGTCAACAGCTTAGCATCAGAATCACTAAGCACATCACAAATATTTCAATACAAACACATGAATGTGTTTAAGGGTGGACGGGTCAAAGTGACCATACTGACCCCTGTCCACCTCCAAAAGCACCTACAATAGGCATGAGCATCAGAACTGGACCATGGAGCAGTGGAAAAAGGTGACCTGGTCTGCTGAATCGCATTTTCTTTTACATCATGTGGATGACCGGGTGTATGTGTATTGCTTACCTGGGGAAGCGATGGCACCAGGATGCACTATGGGAAGAACATAAGCTGGCAGAGGAAGTGTGATGCTCTGGGAAATGTTCTGCTGGAAACCTTGGGTCCTGGCATTCATGAGGATGTTACTTTGAAACGCACTGTACCACCTACTTAAACATTGTTACAGACCAAGTACACACCTTCATGGCAACGGTACTCCCTAATGGCAGTGACCTCTTTCAGCAGGTTAATGCTCCCTGCCATACTGCAAAAATTGTTCAGGAACGGTTTGAGGCACATGATAAAGAGTTGACGGTGTTGACTCGGCCTCCAAATTCCCCAGATCTCAATCTGTGCAATGTGCTGGACAAATAAATTCAATCCATGAAGGCCCCACCTCACAACTTACAGAACTTAAAGGATCTGCTGCTAATGTCTTTGTGCCAGATACCACAGAACACCTTCAGAGGTCTTGTGGAGGCCATGCCTTGACGGGTCAGAGCTGTTTTGGTGGCAGAAAAGGGGACCTGCACAATATTAGGCAGGTGGTTGTAATGTTATGGCTGATTGATGTATGTATGTATGTACAGTATATAAATATTCTTGACAGTTTTCTCTTGCTTTCCTTTAGATTGTCCGTTTAAAAGACAGTTACATGCTAGCTAGCTAAGTCATCCTCTCAGGCTCTAGGTAGCTCATGCTCAGTGTCTTTATTTCCCTAGCAACAGTATTCTCATGCCTTTAATTCCTTGAAGGACAAGTGGATCATGTATTTGCCTCCTCGAAGGCATGCATTTTCCCAACTTTCCTTTCGAATGCACATAAGCTGTACTTCTCAATGGTTAGGACAGCAAAATAGAGTCTGAAATTTCCAGTTGTTCACAAAGAGATACATGGATTTCTCACTGACACTTGGGGGGGGGTACTTTTTATTTATTATTTCCATTTATCAAGACCTTGTCTAAACACACCGGACGTCACACTCAAAATTGCATACACATCTAGCTCTAATATGCACATCTAAATATAACACAAACATCTAGCTATAAAACACAAACCTATCTAAAACATCAGTTATATCAGTTGTGTGTTACTGCCTATATGATTATATAAAAAGTTTAGCTTATGTCTATGGAAGAAAAGTCTTGTGTGGTGAATTCAAGCTGAATCTCCGAGAGCTGAGTTAGGGGATGGGGAAAGTAAAGACGAGTATACAATGGCATGTTTATCATCTACAAAACATGAGATTATGGAAATGTTGGAGAAAACCTTTTGTTTGTGCTTGCAATGTGATTAAAACAGAGAGACAGAAAGAACACACAAATAAGCCCGCAATAAAAGCTGGTGAAGCAGACTACTTTAGGTATAAGCACGCGCTTTGTTGAGGTATTATTGGCACTGAAACTCATACAACACAGATGTGATATACAATACATAAGCAATATACATCATAAACACGCAGGAAATGGCATAATAAGTACATAGATAGCAATAAGTAGGCACCAATTCTTGTTCTGAGGGAAGGTCATCTCCTTGATGCTATACAAAACGTTATACAGAGGAGAATTTATTATTGTTATGACCCTGATGGGTAAATAAAAAAATCTTTCGTTGAATAAATAAGGAAAGCACATGGTCACAGGGTGGTAACGCTGCTTTAATAATTCTTTTCAGTGTCTGAAATGAAACAGCATGGAAGGAGCTATAGGCAATGATCATTCAAGCGTTTTCATACGTGACAAGTATCACGTCCACCATGGACAATTCCCCCCCGACCATCAGTGGGCACCCTCACTCACATTTCTGAAATTCTTCTTTTAAGGTCTGCCCATGTCCTTGCTTGATTGTGCACACCTGTTTTGTGTTCCTCTAATTAGTTACCTCATTTAAGTTCTGTGTTTTCCAACCTTAGTTGTGAAGTATTGTGTGTATTGTTTGTGTTGTTGCCGTTATGGTATTTTTGTGCTGCTTTGATTTTCATGGTGAGTTTTTTTCTGTTCCTCGCCTTGCCCCACCTCGCCTCGCCTCAGTCTAGTCCTTTGTTTTAGTTTTTCTAGTTTTTGGTTGCTTTAGCTATGGGGTTTATATATAAAATAAATTTGTGTAATTGCATTCTACTCCCTGGGAATTCTTAACAAGTTGAATATGATAAATGTTCTTTAAAACTCCAAATGATCAAAGACCTCCATTAAGCCAAACTGATTTTGTGAGGAGTAATGAAGCCACCTGAACCCCAAAGCAATGCGTCAGAATTTAAAAATGAGAAAACATGCTTTTGTAATAATTGCTTTAATGGCCCTTAGATGTATAACCATACCAGAAATATCATTTAAATGCTACTGTATTGCAAATAATAATGGTTTTTCTGTCATTTAAACAAGCTTGCTTTGCGTCTTCTAGCGGTCAGTGTATGATAAAGACCCATGGTGATCCTTCAGTGTGGAGAGAATGCATTTGTGCAGCTTGATGCAAAACGAATAAAATGCACGTCTCCAAGCTTAAATTATGTACAACTGAGTGGTCTTTAATCGACATAGTCCTGGCCAAAAAAGCTCTCCTCCTCCCCATCATACAGTACTTGTCTGCATTCTGGACTGACACAAGCACTAAATCAGCATTTTTACATGCTCCCAGTCCTGACTGTTTGAAACTGTTTGCTTGGGGGGGGGTCAACTTCAGGACTATTTATGCTTTCTCTGTCCTTGGTATTCCCTATGGTTTCCTATTATGAAGAATATGTGATCCATGACCCCTGACTTGGATGCAGAATCGGGTTTGCGTTTAATCTCTTTAGCTTCTTGTCGGGGGGTGGATGGAACAGTTTGGTCCGAGTGTCAGGATTTTGCTCTTTATGCTTGTCAAAAGAAAACTTGGATGAAATCCTAAGACAATCTGTAAGTCTTTGTGCTCTGCCTGTGGCATTTAAAGGAAACATGGGAAGAGTATGAGTTAAAAAACTGGAAGTGAAAGTGCTGACAGTGTTTGGTTTGAGTCTACCGTCTCCACCAGACGGCCTCTTAACATGGTGCTCCATCCCCTGACCTTTTAGACAGCCAAAAGAACTCAGCCTCAGGTTGTCTTGTGGAGCAAACCTCTGTGTGTGTGTGTGTGTGTGTGTGTGTGTGTGTGTGTGTGTGTGTGTGTGACCATCAGAAAACCTGGGAGCACCGAAGAAAACAACCTGCTGCTTTCTCAGACAGATTAAGAAATTTCATAAACAAGATTTTCAGCCTAGAACGCTCAGGAATGAACTGAATCCGACTATTAATCCTAAAACCAGCCCCATATTTAAAAACACTCATAAGGTAAACACCATGACAGTTTACTTATCCCGGAATAATGTTTCTAAACTAATCCTGAGCATCTTTATCTTGTGTCACTCTATGATTTTATGATGCCTAATGGTCCTATTAACTCTCCGAATGTTTAAGTGAATCACACATATCATATGTGGCTTGCAAATGCTCCGGGGGAGACTTAATGTCTGATTTAATATGAGTCATTAGATCTTATTTATGTCAGTGCTGCTGCAGATTCAGAAGCAGGCTCGGGGAAGGTTATGTTGAATGAATAAAGCGCTTCACTGCCACCTAGTGAAGCAGTCATAAAATACAGATGAGCGCAGTCACTGGTTAAAAAGTCAAAGCTGGATTGCAAGACATTTGACTGCTTAAGCCTTTCATGCAGTGTCCACATTTAATCATAATTTGATTGAGTAAAATCCATATACGTGTGGGTTTGGTTTTATTATTATTATTTTTTTTAACTGTAATTCCTTTCTAGAAGATATAACTTTTACCTGATTACTAGGTGGCAAAAATAAAACTCTGCAATTTATAGTCAGGAAAATGCAGTAATTGAAATTGTAATCTCATACGTTGTTATTTTTGACTGTATGATATGTTCCACCATTGCTCATTGTTTCCATCCGGCAACAATTTACCAACTACCCCTCTTCATTGCGTTGTTTATTTTTTATTTATTTATTTATTTATTTTTTAAATTATATACATATTTATTTTAACTAATTCAAGTAATACAAATCCATCCAAAAGAAACAAACATATATTTTTTTATGTAAATGTAATAATTCATGCAGTAGAGGGTTCATTATATGGTGAAAATGTACGTTTGGGAATCAAAAAAGGTTTTGTAGTGACTCGATAATGTAGAAGTCATAAAATAAAATATAACATCTATAACAAAGTTTTGCTGAAAAGAATAGGGTGCTTAAGTCTTTTACTAGTACTGTATACATTATATATTTATATATTACAATCCATCAATCCATCCATCCGTCTTCTATACCGCTTATCCTCTTCAGGGTCACGGGGAACCTGGAGTCTATCCCAGGGAGCATCGGGCACAAGGCGGGGTACACCCTGGACAGGGTGCCAATCCATCGCAGGGCACAATCACATACACACTCACACACCCATTCATACACTACGGACACTTTGGACACGCAAATCAGCCTACCATGCCTTTGGACTGGGGGAGGAAACCGGAGTACCCGGAGGAAACCTCCACAGCACGGGGAGAACATGCAAACTCCACACACACACAGGGCCACGGTGGGAATCGAACCCCCGACCCTGGAGGTGTGAGGCGAACGTGCTAACCACTAAGCGCCTATTACAATCCATTTACTTTTTAATATGTGATATTTAGATTGAATTAAAATACATTCATATCAATTTTACAATAGCCATTTTAAGTACATAAACAACAGGAAGTCTAAGAAATAATTTATAATTAAAAATAATTTATGCATGAGAAGGCTAAACAGAAATTTTGATGCATTTTGTGGCAATAAATATTTGACACAGTCAGAGTTTTACACCATGCATTAAGCTTTATTTTTTCTTTCAACATTGCATGACAAAAAGTCCTTAAAGTGAAATAAATCGTTTTTAAAAAATAATAATAAAAAAAAAAACCACCAGCCAAATACAAAACTGTATTCCAGATCAGTGCACTGGAGAATGTTTTCATTTATTTATTTATTTATTTCTTCAGTTGATGCAACATTAAGAAATACACATCACCTTTTTTTAATCACGAGCACAGCGATTTCCCTTCAAATGATTTTCATGACATATTCCATGCAAACACAAAACCTCACATCATCCAGCGCATTTATCTGGCAACGTTTCCATGAATATGTGGTACAAGAACATCAGGAAATACTGTGCGGATGTTTAACTGCGTTGTTGTTGTTTGAAAACTATGGGAATCAAGTGACGAAGATAACAGTGAAAATAATAGAAAAATTACTAAACAAATCTCACTAATACCAGAATAAAAAAAAAAAAAAAACACTTAAATTATTTCCCATTGTTTAACTAGGAAATGACAACAACAACAACAAAAAAAAAGAAAAACCCCAAATCTGACCCATTTACAAAAATACCTGTACATTATACATATTTATTTTTTGTGTAAACTTTTTCCTTCTTATCTTAAGAAAGGCACTGCTAGCACCCGGTGCAGTGCCTCCTCCAGTACAGCTGTTGATGTTGGTTTAAGCTTAGACAAGAGCGCGCACGCACGCACACACGCACACACACACACACACACTACAACGTTCATCCTCTGACCTACTAGAGACAGACTGTGCTTCATAACTCTACTGCTCTCTCTACGGCATCTCACCAAAGCTGGAACACGTTCCTGTTTCTCAGAAACAGCATTCTCATCCAATAGCAGAACTACTCCATGTGCAAAACACAACACGCGAACATCCGAAACTTCCCACATAAAATTCCTCCCAAAGTCCCTATACAAGCTTACTTTACTCTAGAGCAAATCAGTCGCCTAAAGTTAATTGTTTACCGTTTAAGGGTCTTGTATAAAGATTTGTGCTTGAAGATGTGCTGCATGTCTGCTCAGCCTGCATTTAGACGAGACAATACTCCAACCAGGAATCGTCTGCTAAATGCTAAGTCTACCAGAACAAGCTAAACTTGTCCACAATCTTTGAACAGCTCTTGAGAGATGTATGTTTAAAATAAAATAAAAAATGTAAAAAAGCAAACGGCACACATGCTAGCATCTGTGGCACACTGAGGCTGCGTCCCAATTAGCACCTGACCGATTTGATCGTTTTGCCGATTAATCAGCATCGTTAACCAGCAGTTTTCGGCAAATATTCACACCGATAGTTTTTCCTGGTTGCATCGGGAGCGGCTGAGAAGGGTCGGTTGTCATTATACAGTACGAGAGCGGCCTCTGAAGGTGAAATTATAAACTATCACTCTCAAATTTTGTTGTGTTATTTGAAGTGTTTTTTTGTTTGTTTTTAAATCATTTTGGATGTGTCTATTTTTTTGTTATTTGGAGTGAAAAAGAAAATCAAGGGAATGGTAAATTAAATGATCTAGTATAAATGATTTAATGAATAATGAATGAAGAAAAGCTGAAATGCGACGAGGAGTTTGTTCACGGTGACGGTGCGTGTAACTAGGCAACGACGCTCTCTTCCGTTACATGACGTGTTAGTATGTCCCAGTTACATGCTCTTTTGCCACGCACTCAAAACCATGTACTTTTCCTTCCCAAAAAGAGTCCATACTTTTAGTGCATAGTATAAGTAGGCGAATTGGGACGCAGCATGACGTTAAGAGAGAAACGAATACAAATCACGAAAGGAAAGATGCCACAATGACCAACACAAGCTCCACCCTGCCAACCCCATCGCCTTGATTTTAAAAAATGTCCTTTTGGCTCCTGTTAAACGTTAAAACATTCGTAAAAACAGATGTTGTAACACACGTAACACTTTCATTAAACAGCAATAACAGAAATAATTTATGTGGAGTGCATATTAGAGCCAATACTACTCAGGCGTTTCTTTTCTTTTTTAAGTAAACATCTGCAAATCCATTTGCACTCAATACATTTTAAATGAGGTCTGAAAAAGTGTTCGCATCCTGAGGTGGGTGATAAAAATGCAAATACTATGCAAAAAAAATAATAATAATTTTTTTTAATGAGGTGATGTCTACACACAAGCCATGCGTAATGAGTGCCAACAAAATGTTTTGTTGCTACAGGAGTGCAGTGAATCCTTTCCTTTATAAAGCTAAAAGTACGTTCTTCCAAAATAACTGCTTCTCTTGGCGCAAAAATATAAAAATATCCTATATATTCTATGTGCACTGCCCTAATGTGCAGAACATAGCAGTTGCATGTTCAAGCTGCATACTTCTTTAAAAAAATTCAAATAAAATAAAAGAGGGGGGGGGGGGGACGTATGACAGCTGATTGAGGGCACTAAGAAGAATACTTTACAAAACAACTATCATAATTCTCGTGTTTTATCGAAAATAATTACAACCTAGATCTTCGCCTGACTTGACAGTACGGCACTGCATTCCAGACAGATGTGTTTTCAGAAGAAGATAAAGAGTATCAATCTAAAACTTTGAACGTAACATCTGTTAACATCTGTTTTCACTCTAATGAACTTTTTCTAATGCCTGTGAGATAAACAAACCGGAGCATTCCCACAGAGATAAGGGATGCAAATCAGACCAAAAAAAAAAAAAATCTATTCATTAACCAAATGAATTACTAATGGAAGGCCGTTTCCGTCACAGAGAAAAATAAATAAATAAAAAAGGTCATTGCGATTTTTAGTTCTCAGAATTTCGAGTTTAAATCTCACAATTCTGACTTTATTTCCCACTATTGTGAGTTAACGTCTCAATTCTGACAGTTTTCGCACGATTTTGACTTTACTACTCGCAATTACGAGTTTAGGTCTCACAATCCTGGCTTTTTCCCCCCGCAGTGTAGACGTCCACTTGACTCTGTACCTGAAATGTGACTAATTTCAGGTAACGGGTGCGCGCCAGTGTCTGGTTTTCCTTGTCTTGACTAGATGTTGAGTGTTACTCTTTTATAGCCTATTTAGAGAGAATGATTGAAGCTTTGTCAGTGCATTCTTTGACATTTAAATTGTGAGGGGGAAAAAATGTGCAATTCTGAGAAAAAGGCTGAATTGTGAGATATTAACTCTAAAAGGCAGAATTGTGAACTGAAAATTGTCTGAAAAAAGTCCTGAGATTTAAACTCTCAATCACCTGTTTTATTTTATTTCTCCATGGCGGAAATGGACAGTTGAATAACCCACAGCAAGAAAATACTTCGCTGTCTAGAAACAAATTTCACTCGTGTAAAAGCTTCTCGGGTTTAGGATACCCAAACAGTCTGAAGTCAGCCTCGTAGAGCTTGTACAACTGTCTCCGTGATTCGTAAGGTATGTTGGCGAACCAGTCCTGCTCCCAACTGCTGACAGTCCTGTTGTGATGACTCGGTGGGAACTGGACAAC
Organism: Ictalurus punctatus; assembly: GCF_001660625.3. Lineage (NCBI taxonomy): Eukaryota > Metazoa > Chordata > Actinopteri > Siluriformes > Ictaluridae > Ictalurus > Ictalurus punctatus. Next base: position 7,134,880 of record NC_030439.2, on the reverse strand, counting down.
GTTGTCCACGCGCAGGATCCGCAACAGATGCTCAGCGTCCTCGTCCAAGGTCTCCAGTTTTCCCACAAAGTCGTAATTTATCTGGCAAGGGTGGCACAAGCGGTGCATCTGCCTCCAGTGCTCGTTAAATGGCATTTCCTTCTCTGTGTTCGGATCTAACAGATACTGAATAAAGTTTGAAAAGGTGGGTCGGATTCCAGCAGCGAAAGCGTCCACCACGGACGCCGGCGGGTCGACGTAGTTGCTGTATCTTTTCAGCATTATCACAGCAAATCGTTTGTAGAAGTCCTCGTTCTCCAGCTCAAACTTGTTGCGGTAGGCCGAGATGAGACGCACGAAAGGATCTCGGACGAACAGGAACTTGGTGTACTTCTTGAGTTTGATTTTCATCAAATGACGAGAGAACTTGCCGTAGCGCTTCCAGAACTTGTTGAAGGTGAAGTGCATGCTGCTGTTGTGGATGAGCTCGACGGGGATTTCCAGAGGATCCTGGTAGGGTGAGCCGTTCACCATCAGGCTCTCGCTCAGCACGATCATGATGCGCTTCCAGTTGGTGCACGCCACCTTGGGGACGTAGCAGTAGATGATCCCGTGTCGATCGTCCACGATCAAGTGGTCCAGCTCCTTGTTGGGGATGTCATCAAATGTCCTGTTCTTGCCCGGGAAGTCAAAGCTGCTGTTGCTGCTGCAAAGATCGTGCATCAACTGCTTCCTACTGTCCTGCCTTTGCTTCTTCTCGATGGCGATCGGGGTCAGGTGGATCTTCCACTCGCGCCTGGGGACGAATCGTTCTTCTGGTTTTTCTGAGGACTGGTTGTGAGTCTCACCGGGCGGCGTTTCAGCTCTCACTTGCTCCGTTGGGTCGGCGGTGCCTTCCAGGAACTGGTTGACAAAAGCGTCAATGTCGGCCAGGAACGAGCCGTCCTTGTCGTCCTCGGCTTTGTTTTTGGCAGCTGCGTTACTCTCAGGTGAGAGGCGGGATGGATGAGGTCCGGATATGGTTGTGTGCTGGTAAAAATGGGTGGCTCCAACATCATCCCAGTAGATGATGATTAGCAGGATCATGAAGACAGAGCCCAGGATGAGAAAGATGCGAAACAGCCTTGTCTTTCCCATTTTGTCAGGTTTGGACAGAGAGAGTTCCATTCTCACCGAAGCTCCATATCACCATCAGTCATCTGGATAGGAAGCAGTTTATCAAAGGAGAAGAGGGGGAAATAAATCAATATGGATTCAACATCCTTAATTTAATTAATTTAATGTAATTTTCATACGTATATAGCGGGCACACACAGAACCTCTCTGTCTTTATATATGTACTTCACTTGCAACATTCATAAGCAGAGAAGAAAAATTTCTAATCAAATAACTAAAGTCACAAGCAGTCGAGAGTAAACCTGATTTGAACGCTATGGCTGTAGGTGCCTACACAGCTCTGTTATAGTATGCTGGTGTTACTTGAACAAGGTCTAACCCTGAAATGATATTTCTTCAGAGAGCAGCGAGATTGTGAGACTTCTTACGTCCTTATTTTATTAATTTTTTTAAACATGCGAGTCTATGTCATCAGAGGAAACGAAGTGACTTCATGGTGACTGTTCGATTAACTGTACAGTAGTACTCAAACGTGTCTGAACAGTAATGATGGGCAAACTGCTTTGACTGTGTATCCCACCATTGATTGTACAAAACATTTCGATTTTTAATTGCTTCTCAAACCACATGTTCATAGATTGCAGTCTATCTTATAGGCGATAAGATTTACTGCTAACAGAAAAGCACTGTAGCACTTACTTAATGGCTAAAATCCCAGGCGTATGATTGTGGAGTTAGTGGAGAAGCCAAATAAAATAGGACACATAAACTACTGTATCCAGAGCTACCCTGTGTGTCCTCAACAATATAATTCACATAATCAGTTTACAAGTATCGTGCTTCATATTCACATTCAATATCATTATATAACACATACACATTCAGCACAAAGGTATTTAGTGGGAATAAAACCCCAGGAGAATAAACAAGCTAGCTAACTGACTAAATATAGACGAGTTACTCTGACACGAATCGTTATTAATTAGGTAATTACAGTGGGGGAAATAAATATTGGAAGCGTCAACATTTTTTTTCAGTAAACATATTTCCAATGAGACTATTCACATTAAATTTTCAACAGATTTTGGTATTAACTCAAGAAATCCACACATATAAAGAAATCCAAACATTAAAGTCCATAAATAAAGTTGTGTGTAATAAATAGTAATGACACAGGGAAAAAGTATTGAACACGCTAACTGAAATGTATTTAATACTTCGTGGAGAAGCCTTTGTTTGTAATGACGGCTTCAAGACACTTCCTGTATGAAGAAATTAATTGGCCGCAGTATTCAGGTGTGATTTTGTCCCATTCTTCTAAACATATTGTCTTTAAATCTTGTTCAATTGGATTGAAGTCAGGTGATTGACTGGGTCATTCTAACACCTTGATTTTTATTCTCTGAAACTAATTCAGAGTTTCCTTTGCTGTATGCTTTGGATCGTTGTCCTTTTTTGTTATACCTTTTGTTCTACTGTCATTCCTCTTTCTAACACACAACTTTATTTATGGACTTTAATGTTGTGAATTCTTTCTTTGTGGATTTGTTGAGTTAATACTGATGTCTGGTGAAAATTTCATGTGAATAGCCTCATTGGAAATATACTTACTGGAAAAAAAATGTTGACACATCCAATACTTATTTCCCCCACTGTACATAACCTGATTAGCAAGCTACCTTGCAGACTGTAAAATTTATAATAATAATAATGCTACCTCCCAGGAAATCCAGTGATACTAGTTAGATACTAACATTAAGTAGTCGTAATATTTAAACATTTGGAATGCATCCTGGAAACACTCGGCCCGAGGTCGGAGAATTCACCCCAGACCAGACACCAATCCACTGCAGCGAAGCACACATGCACGCTCTTGTTTCTTATTCACACCTGGGGCAATTAAGAGTAACAATTCCACCTACCTGCATGTTTTTTGAAAAGTGGAAACCAAACCCCAGATCCTTTAGCTGTGAGATGGTAATGTGACCCACTGCAACCTGCCACATTAGTAAAGTTTTACACATGAAGTCATGTCAGTCAGTATAGACTTTGAATGAGCAGTTGAAGACAACCGCCACACCTTTGTCACAAGACTGGATGATGACGAAGCAGAAAAAAAAGCCTGTTTTGTCAGTATTTTATCTGTGGAATTTTTGGCAACATTTTTGTTCTTGATGCTTATCAGGCTGGAAAAGGTTACAAAACAATCTCTAAACAGTTTGGACTCCATCAATCCACAGTCAGATAGATTGTGTACAAATGGAGGAAATTCAAGACCATTGTCACCCTCCACATGAGTGGAGACCAACAAAGATCACTCCAAGAGCAAGACGTGTAATAGTCTGTGAGGTCACAAAGGCGTCCAGGGTCACGTCTAAGCAAATAAAGGCCTCTCTCACATTGTCTAATGTTAATGTTCATGAGTCCACCATCAGGAGAACACTGAACAACAATGATGTGCACAGGAGCCTAGAACAAAATAGAATTTTTGTTATAAATGAGAAGCGTTATGTTTGGAGAAAGTAAAACACTACATTCCAGCATAACAACCTTATCCCATCTGTGAAACATGGTGGTGTATGTGTTATGTGCATGTAGTATGATGGTTTTGTCCTGTTTTGCTGCATCTGGTCCAGGACGACTTGCCATCATTGATGGAACAATGACTTCTGAATTATACCAGTGAACTCTACAAGGCGGTCACACCAGATACTGAAAGCAAAAGTACACATACTTTTTCCACTCACAGATATATAGCATTGGATCATTTTCCTCAATCAATAAATGAATAAACGTATAATGTTTTTGACTCCTGTGTTTAATAGGGTTTTCTTTATCTACTTTTAGGACTTGTGTGAAAATCTGATGATGTTTTAGGTCATATTTATTCAGAAATGTAGACACGTGGTTTCTTCACTATGTCGAGGCCCTTTGTGGTCACTTTTACAGCCTAAATAGTGGGCAGCTCTTTAAAAAGTGACCTAAATTTAACAACAACAATAATAATAATAATAATAATAATAATAATAATACATGCACATGATGGACAATCAATTTTTAAATTAAATTTTTTTGCATAATAATTTTTAATAATCTACTAAAATGGCCAAACTAAGGTTGCAAGCACACATGACATGCGTATAGCAACCTAAAATAGCAAATGGTAACATTTCTCTTTCTTTCTTTGACAGTAACCACTTCTGTTTTTGCACTTTTTAATTTGCTAGTAAGTTTCCTGGTGGACAGGGGAAAAGGAGCGAGGCATGGATGGCCAGAGATGAAGGCGTATCATGCAGGAGTCACAGCATCTGCTTGTGCCACCATATGGTCTCATGACTGATCCAAATCCCACAGACATGCAGTACGCAGTTTATATAAAAGTTGTTCTAATATAAATCCAACCTCATGTCTGGGTTTTCCCTTGGCATACTAAAACCGTATTCGGACTGGATTTGTTTTTTTTTAACACGTCTCCTCAGTGATAAAACTCTCTCATCCGTACAGCAATAAAATGAGCACACGAGGAGCAAGTTTCTAAAAGGTTACATTTTCTATGAACCGGGATGTTCATATGATTATGTGGTCATATGATCACACACCATTCACAGCAGGGCATCTAAGCAGTCGAAGAAGCACTGGAGGAGAGAGAAGCCTGTACATTTCTCAGAGAAGGATGGAGAAAAACACTAACATGGCTGATCCGGAAGGAAATAAAGTCACAGAGGAGCTCCTGTAAAATACCAAATTACCCCAGAACCTGATTTCAAATTAATCCTGTTCGAATAGGGCTTACACTATTTGAAAAAAGTAAATGGACACAACCTCATCATCGCCTCGTTTCCTACGTCCCGATCTACTAATTAGCATACGAGACCCTGATTGGTTTAGGCTGGCAAGAATGTTTTGTGAAGTCACAAAATGTTATGTCCTCTTCTTCATCCTTCTTAAGCGGAAGTATCGATAGTACTGAACGGAAAATGTGAAACTAGCCCTGAAAAAAATACATGACCTACATACAAACCGTTATCGTCATCATCATCATAACCCTGCTGAAGGAAAGAAAACAAAACAAAACGATAGAAACCCTCAAACAATTTTTAACGGTTATAATGGGAACAGAAACTGGAAACTCTAATAGATCCTGTAGGTCTCTACTGGTCATCTGTAGCCTTCTAGCGGTGGCATGTTATGTCTAGTGGATACCATTAAGAACCAATAGAACACCATTGACATTTGGTAATGGTTTTAATGGTTAGCTGCTGGTTTGTAATGGTATTTGTAGTGGAAACCGTTAGAATTTCGGTAACGGTTTGTTTTTTCCACAGCAGGGAAGACATCCAAGAGGGGTTAGTAATTTATAAATCACACTCCTGACTACAATGTTTTGCACTGATGTTATATATCCTATATATCCTATCTAATGCTCTACTGCTTTAATTCTGCTGAATACAATGTAGCTCTTTGACACCATGTGTCTCTCTCTCTCTCTCAAACGAGCAAGAGAGAGAAACCTAAACCCATTTCCACTTATTACACAAACCATTACACATCTACACACAGTATCGTCTTCTTTATTCACTTAAAACAACTGTACTGAAATGATACACAGAGTCTGGGCGAACACGTTTCAGAGACACTTTTTTCTCCATTACAAGACTCTCTCTCTCTCTCTCTCTCTAACAAAAACAAGCCGCACACAAGCCTCTGTTTGTTCCTGTCTCGAAACACAAGTTGTATAAAATGCACTAGCTTCGTAAACACCGATACAGAGGAGTAAACAACGTGTGTAAACATGGCTGGGAGTACTGTATGTATGTATGTATGTATAAGCTCACCTCAAGACCCTCCACCCAGACGTCGTCGTCTCCTCCGGAATGATGTGCGGCCGCGTTTCGCAAGATCAGATGAGATCTCGGAAACCTCGCGAGATTTCAGCAACTGCCGTTATTATTACACGGCTTCATAAACCATGAAGTTTTAGGTACTTGTCCTAAATAGTAGTTATATTTGAAAACATAATCGGTAAAACAAAATAAATTAAAAAAACATTGTGAGGGGGGAAAAAAGGAGAAAAGGGAAGCCTCGGCGTGAGTGTAAAACACGGCCAACCTTCTTCCTCATCAGCACCGTAGAATAACGGTTTAATAACAAGGCCACGGCCACGTCATCGAACAGGCTCCGCCCCCTGCGCACTTTAATTAGAATTCACAGTTAACTACTGTAAAATATTAGAAACTCTTATGTAACAAATTTTGCCTTTCAAATCTAATCTAATGCATGTATGTTTACATTTTATATAACATGGTAATAAGACATTTCTCTTTTCTATTGCCATATCAAAAATACATACTATGCAGTACAAACACTATAATTATTTTTTTTATTATTTATTATTTTTTTTTAAAGAATGTGGACATCTGAGCATGATACCCATATATGCTTGCTGAACATCTTATTCCAAAGGCATGGCATTAATAGAACAATCCTTACCATTAGATTTTGGGTGGGGGGGTTCAGCCACAACAACATTAATTCAATTCAATGTTATTTGTATAGTACTTTTTACCATGGACATTGTCTCAAAGCAGCTTTACAGAAATATATAAACACAGGATATAGATTTTAAGTATGTGAATTTATCCCTATTGAGCATGCCAGTGGTGAGGGAAAAACTCCCTAAGATGATATGAGGAAGAAACCTTGAGAGGAACCAGACTCAGAAGGGAACCCGTCCTCATCTGTGTAACAACGGAAAGTGTGAAAATAAAAGAAAGTTCATTGTGGTTTTTATATGAAGTCTTTGTTGAACTAGTCCACTGTTCAACAAACGAGATCCGAGTGCAAAATTGTACATGGTAATTGCAGTCCCAATGCCATAGTAGCAACCGTAGTTCTAGCATCCACACCGAGAACGTCCAAGTGGAATTGAGGTCCAAAACTATTTCATGGTACTTCAAGGTAGGGCATCCGGATGGATCACGCAGGTCCGGAGTGAAGAAAGTGTCAGGATCACTGGCATTTCCATATAAAATCATGTGTGGCTCGACAGAAGGAGAGAGGGAGATGGAGTTAAAGAAAGGGAGAGATTTTTAGGTATTCTTACTATCCTGTGATTGATAAGACTGCGTACTTTGTACATTAGGCCTGCTGTTCCAGGACATACAACACAGAGGTGTTCAATCAGGTCGAGCTCAGGGGTCAGCACACATTGCTAGAGTTCTTCTACACCAGTGGTTGCCAACCCTGTTCCTGGAGATCTACCTTCCTGAAGACTTCAGCTCCAACCATAATCGGACCACCTAGTCATTGTTTTAAGAAGATCTTGATCAATTAAAACAGGTGTGTTAGATTTCGGTTGGAGATGAAACCATGGTTGCATCCGAAATCACGTACCTACTGTACCTAATGTCATGGCATTGTCATGTGACCTACAACTTTAAAAGGGCCAACGCACTGCCTTCCGCCATTTTTTATTTTAACAGCTCTTCTGCACCAGTCCCATTGCCTTTTGGGATAGCACAGTGTCCATGCAGCATCAATAGGTCATCTGGATATTTCTCACCTACTGTTTTATGAAGACTGAGAATTCGGTACTTCCACTACTACTACTGGTTTTCACTTACTGGATAGTAGCGATATTTGGACGCAGCCCATGCCTTCATGGAGCTTTGTGCACAGGAGCATTGTCATGTTGGAACATGTTTGCACCCCTTAGTTGGGGTGAAGGGAAATAGTAATGCTACAACATACAAAGACAATCTAGAGCAGGGCTGGGGAACTCATCTGGGGTAGGGGGCTACAATATCACCGAGAACAATCAGAAGAGTTAAAATTGAAAGTAACATTTATCTGATCACCCAAAATGGAATTCTGAGGTTAACTTTCGTATAACAGTCAGGATTAGGCTAACACACAACATGAAGGATAAAACTGATCATTTCACATCACAGTGAAATTGTAATTCGTTCTCAATTTTAATGAAATTTTCATTTCAAGGAAAAGAGGAAGACAACAGACTGTTGCTTTTTAAGCACTGCAACCAACTCATTTACCTTGTTTGTCCGTACTTGGCCAGTATATTGTATTGTAATGTCATCAATTGTTAAATTCTTTGAGGATCGCCATTTGCTGGGAGCAAATTAAACACATTTGTTTTTTTTCTTTCTTTCCCAGAAGAAATATTCTGTTGCCCATTTCTCTTGGAATATTCAGAAGCCAGCTTCTGTTTCTTTGAAAGAGACATTTTCACATTACCTTGGAAATGCCCAAAGATTACTGTTGCTAATGGTTACTTGTAGGCATGTATTGCCTAAGGACGCAGTCAAGAGGACCTCTAATGGATATATAAGTAACTGCCATCTGTGTGTGGATAATTCTTTACATTTCCATTACACTTCCATTACTTGGCCTACGAGCCTCATGGAATCATCAAGCAGACTGGCTTTCCACTAGGTTTTGGAGCATGGCTGTGGGGAATTGTGATCATTCAGCTACAAGAGTGTCAGTGAGATCAGGTACCGATGGTAGGTGGAGGTCTGGGATGCAGTTGGTGTTCCAGTTCATCCCAAAGGTGTTCAGTGGGGTTGAGGTCAGGGCTCTGTGTAGGTCACTCGAGTTCTTCCAGTCCAACCTTCTCAAACCATGTCTTTGTGGAGCTCGCTTTGTGCACAGGAGCATCATCATGCTGGAACAGGTTTGAGTTCAAGTGAAGGGAAATTATAATGCTACACTACACAAATACATTCTAGACAATTATGTGCTTCCTACTTTGTGGTAAAGTTTTGGAGAAGATGCATATGGGTGTGATGGTCAGGTGTACATAATCCTTTGCCCATATAGTGTAGAATTGTTGCAAGAACAAAGCAGACATCACAATTAGATTACAAATCATGCTGTACTGAAAAAACATGGGCTCTTTGCACATTAGATTAGACTGCTCATTAGGATTACAAGCCCCAAGGCAAAAAGCAGTACTGATCTGACTGGGAATTAGAGAGTCTTAAGCAATGCTGTGAAAGTATTTAATTTGCACCTGCATGTTTTATTGGCGCAAGACAGTTACACATATTATGATACCCAGAACTGAACCCTGAAGTAACCCTGAAAGGATCAGGCAACAGCTATAACACGTCAATGAAACACATCAAAGTAAAATGCACAATAATTAAAAAAAAAAAAAAAAAAAAAACTTTTCCCAATATTTCACTGTGGATTTAAAAAAAATAAAAAACTCCTGACAAAAGGTTATATTTTATTCATACTTTATTACCTTGTTGTGCATTTAATATCAGGTAATCTGAATGGAGGAGGATACAGCCCACTGTAGCGCACGCTAGAGTATGTGTTAACCCTAAATCGAAAAATCTCTAGAAACACAATGTCTTTCTTCCACATGGAGATGTAAAAACCTTTCATGGCATGCCAAGTCATGGTAAGGGCCTTCTGACGAATTAAACGTTCAACTCAAAAGGCAAGAACCAGAGGGTAAAGCCGCCAAGTGCTGCTCAGGGTGAAGGATGGACGCTCCCAGAGCTGGATAATGGGAGCAAAAAAGCAGCAGCCAACAGTGGTACGAAATTCTCCTTCCACAGCAACCAGTATTAAAAGGCACTTGGCTGGATGTTAACAAGGAATTTGTTGGAGAGAGATGCCCGGTCCTCAAGAATTAAAACGGTTCTGAGGGAAGGGGGAAAGCAGAATGACGACTGGGTTACTGTCTTTGACACAACAAGGTACTAACTGCAGACTACGGAATATTTATTACCTGCTATAGGGACTACAGATCTCCGAGTGGAATGATTTCTTCATTGATGAAAAACTCAATGGTCTCCTCTTCCCAGTCTTCGACATTACTGTCCAGTTCATCAGTGTCCACACCTATAACAAAAAGACAAACGATTATAGATCATTTACAACTTATAAAGTACTTTAAAACTTATGATATTTAATGTCCCAAAAGGCCTTTATTTTACTTATCCAAGTTTCCACTGAGAAAAATGACACGCTATCAGAAGAGTGGGCGTAGCTGCAATTTAATTATCTCCTTCAACCTAAACGTATCCATATGCACATCTGTCGCCGCTTGGTTAGAACACCGAGAACTCGGGCACTTTTGTCTCGTCACAGACACAAATTCAGGACGTGACGTTATGCGAGCTGAATTAGCGTGCCTTTCCAGTCACAAGACAATTCGGTTAAATTTAGCCCGTGAAAATGGCGCGGATGTGCTAAAAATTGTGTTTGCACCTCTCCCTCGCTTGCAAAATCTAAAAACAGATGCTGACGAGTGGGAATTTCGAGACACAGCCATAATCTCCAATGAACGCACCTCCTCTGAGCTCGAGGCGGAGAGGTCTCTGCTCCTGATACATCTTCATGGCGGCCTCGCGGTACTTGCGGTAATCCTCCATCATTGCACGTCTCTTGTCGACCAGTTCCTGCACAGCACAAGCAAACAGAAGTCGGTCAGCTGTATCCAAAATGGATGAACCGACATGACGAACAGAAGAGAATTATATTGATGGCTGACCTTTGAAGCCTTCGACTGGCTGAGTCGATCTTTCTGCTCGAAGATCTTGGAGTATTTCTTCAGGTCTTTCTTGATGGCCTGGTAAATTCAGAGAAATAACAAAATTGAGTGCTTGGGCTTGGTAGGAGAAATGTTTATTCTTTGTTTTTTTATTAAGTAGATCCTGTTGTGCATTCCCGCATCACCTTTATCTGCTCCTGGGAGAGGAGAGAGGGAGGACGAGGCCGCCACAGCAGCTGGCAGAAACGGTCTTTGTTGTTTTTCTGCAGCAGTCGCCCCTGAAACGTCCACAGCCAGTACGCGTTGTCTACCTGCATTTGTATTAACATTTGTATTTAGTTGCAGAGAACAGAAAAGAAAAATAAAGGCAGTGGAGATGTCGTCCCCTGCCCCCCCCATCAATAGATCACATTAACCCCACCCCAAAATTACCTTGTGGCTCCACCAAGAAACAGAGGTGACAACAAATCGGCCAGTTGGGTCCCATTCCACATCAGAGGCCATGTAATGCTCAGCGATGTTCATCATGGTGCAGTCTGATGTGTCTACGAACGCCAGGGCGCCGTTCATGCTGTCAGCAAGAAACGGAACGATTCAAGTGAGCAAGGGGGGAAGAAAAGTCTATTCTCAGTAGCTAGTGCTTAACACTCCTGGCTGAACCTTCGCAAGAACCTTCAACTTCTCAGCCACACGTTTTGTATGCAAACTGAATTCTAACTTCTGCAGAGAACATGTTGACGTGATGTGTTACTACACTCAAGTACCAACCTCCTCAATCCAGCCAAGACCAAGAACTGACCCTGAGGGCTCCAGAAGATGCTGTTGGCCTGCTGTTTGTCAAACATTTCTGAAAAAAAGAACCCCAAGGTTCAATTTTTTAATGCACTTCACCAAAGTCGTGTTGTCAGAGATATTAAACTGCACAAGCGTACAGATATACTCACTGATCAAGTCGATTTTGCCGTTGCTCTTCACGTGGTAAAAAGATGCGTTGATCCTGGGGGATTCGCCATGCAGCACTGCAAACCTACTCCCATTGGGTTCCCAGGCAAAGGCAATGATGCCCTCTGTATCACGGATAAAAACTGTTACGTTATTGCTTTAGAGGGGTTTACCTCCCCCTCAAATCTCAAAAAAAGCACACAAGAATTTCAACAAACTTCCTTGTAGTGGGAAAAGAAAGGACATGCGTCATCAAAACTCCTTTATAATAAACCTCAGGTCCTAGGCTTTAAATTTGTATAATTCCCCATATAGACCTGTCAGGATAATTACATTATCGACTTATTGTACGATATACGGACATGACCTCGATCATTTTTCCAACCACGATATCGCCCATTGTGATTACACGTGTGTTTGTTTATGTAAAAATGAACATTTTAGCCGTTTGTGCTTCTTCTGTCGTCTCGTCTGCTCCAGGGCTGTCACTTTTGCACGTTCGAATGCAAAAACGGCGCGTTCGAATTTAAGATGTGCAGCGAGCACTAGCACTGATTTTAATTAAAACATACTGTTGAAAAAAAATTACATGCAAAAAAAGCTATTAACAATTTTTTTTTTTGAAGAAGAAAAATCTAGAAAGAATAGTTCTAGCGTGTGAAACAATCCAGTCGTAGTCAGTAACGTCGGGGTTTGAGCCACTTAATCTGCACGAGCTGAATCTGAACAGCGGTAAACTGAAGCGCTTTACTAGCGGGTTAATGAACTCTCACAAACATCCTATACACATATGAGAGTAATCAGACATTTACACACAAACAATACTACAATTCGCTTCTGCACAAAATGACACAAATACACACGTGAACTAGGTAGAACGATAGGTCACGTCGTGAATACGCTCTTTCCGTAACGACGCCCTAAAACACCGACAATAAATAACTAAAGCGTAAAGAATTCACCATATTGTATTATAATTTCCGAATATTATTAAGAATTAAAAGTTCACTGCTCTCTGAAAGGATGTACTGGCATTGTTATGATGTTATATTATCATTATATCACTGGCATTAAACAAACAGTCTTAAAATGACACCAATATCGATTATCGCAATTATTTCTGGGATGATATATATCGTCCGACAAAAGCAGTGACATCATGACAGGCCTAATAATTCCTTCTGCAGAGACTTTTAAAGGAGATAAAAATGGAGGCAGGAAAACATGGAAGTGTCTCACGGTCAGCTTAATTGGGCATGAATACTACAAAACCTTTAAAAAAAAATGAATTAAGCCAAAATAACTTAATTATATACAATATAACGTATTGCTCCACTGTTTGAAAGCTGGCTAAAACTACATGAGATCAGCAGGACATAAAAAATATCTATTTTCTCATGGGACCAGTCCATCTGCTACAGATGCAGTACAGAGATTAGTTCTCAAAAGACTAGAGAATTTATTTAAGCAATGAAAGGGGGAAAAACAACCTGAAAAGCTGAGCGATCCCTCCCACCCTGTTGTTACCTTTCATCTCCACAACATCCACAGGAACCTGCTTCTCCCTCATCCTGAAGATCTCAAAATTAGTGACAATCCCCTAAAGTGAAAGTGGCATAGTTTAGAACAAATCACTGCTTCTTGTACTTACAGATGATGGGCAAAAACACAAACACCCCCCACCCCAAAATAAGCTACACCTCAGTGAGCTTCGTACCTGTGTTCCCTTAGGAGTCCTGTCCACTTTTACGCAAAGATAGTCGCCGTTCTTCTGCCAGTGAAGTTTGCAGTCCACCACGTTAAACAGATTGCGTACTCTGATCTCGTTCCTGGACGGAAGCTGCATGAGGGTCACCCTCGCCGGGATATCTTTGTCCTCGGGGACCCAGAACGCAATGATGTTATCACCAGGGGACCAGGAGAAATCTCTGTAGAAGATTAACACAATGAGTGTTGCATTTCAATTCGTTTCTGATTAATCAGAATGTTTATTTACACAAACACAAAAAAAAGGGTACATTACTCCAACACTACCTTCTCATGTACCATTTCATTTTCTTCACATTACAGTACTTGGACTTACTTAATTCCGTTTATCTTCAAACTCTTCTTGTCCAAAAGACCCATCGACTATGAGAAAAGCAAAACATTGAGACACATCTGAGCGCACATCGACTATAACAGGGGAAAATAAATTACACCGGCTACAAAGCTTACAAATTTCGAGATCAGCTTGCAGGTGAGAAGGAAAAAACAAACAAACAAAATCAACCCACACCCAAAGGCCTAATGAGAAACTTACCGGTGTCTCGTAGATGCTGAGGGTGTCCTGAGTCATTCTAGCAAAGAACTTCCCGTCTGGACTCCACCTTAAGATATAATGTAAAATGATCGAGTCATTACAAGTAAAGGAATCTATATGAAACCTCCACGTATATGTGCGCGCTGAAAATGTACTTCTACTGACTTGAAGATTGGCCAGTGGGCAGAGCTCTCGCAGTGGAAACCTCTCTTCTTCTGGCCAGTCAGAACGTCCCAGATTATGATGGCTTGTGGATCATCTTTCGTGTCCATCAGGGGACTAAATGTAACCACATACCTGCAAAAAAAACAAAAACAGAAAAAAAGAGCTGCTTTTAACTTTTTTAATAAGCATGCTTTACATAGGATGCACCAAGTCATAAGAATCAAGTCTTGTTTTTTTGTTTTTTTAACTACAGTCTGTGAACTGAACCCCCCCCCCCCCCCCCCCCGAGATAAACAAGGAGAAACAGACTCTGTGTTTGCGCTGTATAATTTAACAGCAATGTTAGCTTTCCTTTACGTTTAAGCTACATCGAGCATTGATGGCTGACTGCAGGCTAGGAAGGCTAATAATGTTGGTACATAGACCGCACCAGTGGGCAGCTAATGCTCTTAGCTTTAGGCCTGAATGCCTGATGATGGTAGCTACCATGGCCTTACTGGACTCA